>NW_013668462.1:23422-37968 GCF_000517525.1 Limulus polyphemus | reverse complement strand
ATATATATATATATATATATATATATATATATACACACACACACACACTTTATTAATACTAAACGTACACAAACACACACACAAGTACATGGGTGAACATATATATAGTCAATTTGATTCTGTGAAATTTCATTTTTTTAAATATAGTGAGTGTTACATTTGATATACAACTAAAAATTATAATGTAGATGTAATATGCAGCCTATTGTATTTCACATGTTAGAGTACTGACATTATTTCATTCTATATTATTCAGTATTTTTTTTTTAGCTTCAAAGATAAACACAGCTGTGTGGTGTGCTAGTTTTATCAGGTTTAAATCCATGCTGATTGTCTTCAGTTGTGTTACTTTGTATGAGTAATTATTTTCTGTTATTTATTTATTCATTTTATTATTTCGCATTTTTTTACTGGTTTTTAAATTACTGAAATGCTACAGAAACATTGCTGCTTAGAAATAACAGGATATCATTTAAAGCTTCCACTAACTCTACAAGCCGATAACCCATGTAGAGCTAGTTTCACCAATTTGAATCATGAAATATTGCTTTCCTACAGACAACCACTTATATACCTGATTATGTATACCTACTGTTTGCCTGGAAAACTTCTAACTTCCAATGCACACAGTCTTTTGATTCATAAAATAGTTACATTACTCTGAATTTTCAGGCTATAATTAGTCATGGTGAAATTTATAACTGAAAGTTAACATACAGAACAATGTACACATCTTCCATCACTATCCATCCCAATGAGGCATTATGCATAACAGTGCCTAGTGAAGTGTTGAGTGAGTTACAAAAATTGAGTTCTACACTTGGTTTCATTAAAATATACAGCATAATTATTGCAAAACATACTAAAATGTTTCATTATTATATTACATGACATCATACAATGGATATACATTAGAAATAGTTTTGATCATGTTAAGTATGTTGACATAATGCCATTTGTAACACGGTCAATTGTAGGTCATATGTACAGCTCCAATAATAATACTTTGAAACGAAATCTTTGGTTTATGAGAGCTTATATAATTTTTACTTTTAGAACAGAAATGAAAAATTTACAAAAACATCAAAAAATACCCAAAGATCAAAATTCAAGCACTTGCAATCACCTTTTTTCAAATATTTAAATTCTTGAATTTAAGGATCTCTAAAAAAATCTGCCCTGTCTGAAGAACATTTGTAAAGCATATACTATATGACTAAAAAAGAAGCCTTCAGTGTTCAACCTAGAACTAAAAAGGTAATTCAGACCACTTAGACTCTGTAACAGCAACCAAACCAGATAGAGAAGTAATATCCTTATCCACAGAACAAAGGCAACAGTAATGAAAGAAAAGTCTGACCCAAAGAACCATTGCCTAGAAGCTGATATTTCCTAGTACCATTAACCAAAGATAATGAAAAATGATTTGAAGCTAGTTAAAATGCAAAAACTTTAAGTTATGTCTGAAAACCAAAATCTGTCTAGACCCCAAAGCAACTCCAATGCCTCTGGTGCGCTCATACACAAGGTCTAGGAAGCCAACTAATACATAGTGAAGAGTTGGAAAGTTTGTCAATATGTGTTGTCTAAGATTGATCTTATTGTTTTTCACAGAGCCTGTAAGAAATAGCAGTTACTGCTGGGTAATAGTGCATAATCATGGCCATCAAACTGAATATAAACAAAAGTGAAGGAAGTAGTTCCAAGGGTGTCCACAGTTTCTGGGTCATCATTCTTAGAAAATTTATATACATAATTAAAGATACAGAAAACAATCCCTAGATATACAAAAAATTTTAAACCTAAAAATCAGCCTAGTAATACATACAGCTAATTAAATTAACTTTTACTACATTGTTACTTATGAATATTAGAACAAAATGTTTTATCAGTTAGGTACATTTACTATTAACAATATTTTTCACTATAATCCCAATAATATCTCAAAGCTTGACCAACTTAGGAGATTTAATATAGGCATAAAGATATATGTTAAGCTAATAAGGCAAAACAATCTCTATAATTAGTGTATGATGGGTGTGACATCCAATGGCAGGGGCACACCCATGGGAGACTGCATCTCGTCTTATACAGGGTATTCTTTTCACCTATGTATAAGACAAGAAGAGGCAGAAAATCCATAAATGTAGGGCTCACTGAGACCGTACCTTGTGTGCTCACCTCCTCTACCATCAGACTTAATGGGTCAAAACCAGCTGTGGGAGAAGGGCACTCACGATAAATATCCATGCACACTTTCTCTACTGTCAGTCACTACGGGCTAAATACTAGCTGCAGGAGAAGTACATTGTATAAAATCATGTTAGCATAGATACTTATGTAACCTCTACTTGACCATCAGTCACTACAGGCCCCTTGCCTGCTGCAGGAGTAGGGTGTGTGACTGATACATCACGGGTGTATACAGTGTGGTCTTTTCAACTCTATCATTAGTCTTTCTGAGCCCCATGCCAGCTGGGAAGAAGGATATCATATTAAATATACCTTCACTTGACAGTCTTCTACAGGGTGCACACCAGATGTGGGAGTGGGTTTTTCTTTTGCAATATGATGAAGAATGAAGCAGAAATAGTGTGTGCCTCGACTTTACTAAACAGATTTTGGCTTCAGGAGGAGAATTGGCAAGATAATCATAGATAAAGGACCAATACAGTGATTTGTAATATTGGTCCACTTCAAAATTGTGATGTATCCCAGTTATATATGTGAGGTGACACACACTACACTCTGGTGTCACCCTATCTCTTACTTCTCATCATAGAGGGATTCATTGTTCTAGCTTCAGTGGTTATATTTCAATCAGTGAGGATTCTCCATGGTGGCAAGTGGGTCTTCCATGCTCCTCTTAATGAGAGGGGTGGAGACCTCTAGAATGCATCCATATCACCGTTGGTCCTTCAGTACAGAAAGGTCTTTTACCGGAGACAGTGCAATGAGTGACTGCAAAACCCTATTTTTAAAAACTGGCAGCACTAACCAGAGAAGTGGGCAGGTACATAAGCCTGATGCTGGCTTTTTCCATGATAGTCCATGGAATGGATATAGTTTGGATCGGACATGAAATGCAATATAGATACATAATGAAACATCATGAGGAAACCTCAAGTGGTCTTGCAGAACACCCCATCTCACAGTGGGCACATGTAGGATCAGAGTGGATGGTATGAGAGGATTTGAGGTAAGTATATCCTAGAATGAAAACTAACCACCTAGCGAGATACTACAGTAAGTAAGTTGTTAAGAAGAAATATATAAATACACTTATTTGTTGAAAGTTGAAAGGTGGATTGAAAGGTGACTATGAACAGAAGTCTAAATCCCTCTGGAGACAAGACAGCCAGGTGGTGCAGATACTGGTTGACAAAGGTTTGTGAAGTACTCCACATGCCATGAAAATGGGCTGCAATCTATGTGTAAGGTGTCACAGCTGGTGAGAGGAAACTCAAGAGTTGATGATCATCCACCTCCAATAAGAAGAAAACCAAATCCATCCAGTAAGGGTGAAGGAAAAGAGGCTTCTAGTAAAGGAGGGGATCCTAATGAATGAAAAGATAGTGATGGGAACCCCAAAATGACAAATAGCAAGATAGATAACAATGAATGGCCTGTACAGGACACAGAAGTCTCTAGGTAAGAACAATGACAGATATGGGATAAAGAAGAAATTAATACAAGAGAAAGGTGTACCCACCTTCAATAGCAGTAGAAGACTTTGGAATGAAGGACCAATTGGAGCAAAGATGGTAAGTGCAGTAGTTGAATGTTTGGAAAGAATCTATAGCATAGACATCAGAATGACAGTGACCACAGACAAAGAGAAGAAGGAAAAAAGTTTCTGAGAGAGAAAGGTGATACAGGGTAGTAAGTGGCAAAAGGTTCCCATGTGTGAGCATGAAAAATCACTTTAAAGTCCCAATCAGACAAGGGAGTAAAATGACATGGGGGGGGGGGGAGAGTCCTGTGGATTAGGAAGGAACTGAAGAGGACAGGCAAAGAAAAGATTCTGTAGTATTGAGAAAGGTGGAGTGTGGTAGATAGCACTGCCCAATAACAGAAATGGTAAAGCCAAACAAGCCATTGTCAAAGAGCATAAAACAACAGTGATAAGCACACCATTTACATTGGTTCAAAGAAGAGGTGAAAGGGCAACAAGAGTGGGACAGAAAGAAAGCTACACAATCAGATAGTCCAGCTCGAAAAGCAATGATCTGGAGAAATTCCACATATCAAGATGAAGGGATGTCATTCCTTCATTGTGCAGTTAGACTAGAATGGAAAGAAAGTTGGTTGAGAGAAGATAGAGTAATATAAATCAAGGTTGGGTAGGTCAGTAAGGGGTTACCAACAGAATTTTGCAAGGGTGACTTGAATTAGAGTAAAGACCAAGGGAAGGAGCTGAAGAGAAGGATGGGCATAAAAGAAAAAATGGGACTAAACCTGAGTGAGGTCATTAACATCTAGGGCCAATGGGTGAGGTACAGGAGACCAAAAGAGAGAAAGTTTGGTGTTGAGGGGCATGGCAAACACATCTATGATGGAGGTTCCGAGTTGGGAAAAACACAATGGAATATTTGAAAATGGAAGGACCATTCGATGGGTAAGATAGCCTCGACAAAAAAGACAGTCTGTGGTGACATTCAGTGCACCTAGAACATGATAGGCTATGAAATGGGTCCAAGAAAGGAGGTCCAAAGTCTGAAAGCAGATGGTCCTGGAATGGATGTTTCTTGGTGGTTGATACGAGACACAATTGTGAAGTTGTTCAAGCAGATCATTCCAAATGATCCACAAGGAGAGAAAAAATAAAACATCCCACTAGGTCACCTGCCAAATTTGGTTCTGCTAGCTTCAGAACTGTAGCAGGGGTTAGCTGGATAGAGTCACATACAAAGTTAAACATGGCATCCTGAAATCTCGAGAGTTTTGAAAAAAATATAGGGATGGAGGAGATTAATAGTGCTGGTACTTGTGTGTGTGTGTGTGTGTGTGTGTGTGTATATGTGTATATATATATATATATATATATACACACACACACACACACATACACATTATGACAGTGAACTGGACCTAGATTGACAGTATTCATATGTGTAGAGTTCCATTTGTATAGGGCTTACACAAATACACACTGATGATCTTACATTTAACTGTGTAGTTCTGCCACTTACTCTGATAGTTGTAGTATTTCTCCTTTCATATCGACAATCACAGCGAGGACAGAATTCTTTGTCTTTGCTTCTGATATCTTCAGCTGCCTGTGGTAGAACAACTCCATAACAGGTGCTACGTGATAATAAATTAGAACACAAATTACATTTTAGTTTGCAAAATTAGCCAATATCTTACTGACTGTTTGTATCTGGAAGTTAAAGCTACATGTGTTTAGACCTAAGCTTAGCCTTTTTTTTATATCATGTGCTGGAAAAAGAATATACATTTTTAATGGTACACACTACAAACAGTAGCATTATTAGCTAACCAATGTTCTTAATAAAGAATTAAAAAATATAATTATAAAATAGGCAGAGTACTGTTCATGCATAAAATAAAGCTAAATATGTGACTTAAAGTAGATTTAAGTACGTATCATACAGTGTAGAACAAAACAGAGTAAGTTAGAACATAGAATACATACAAGATATGGCATACAGTCAGTTATACGTAATTACACAACAAAATATAACATGATTAAAAATAAGTACAAAGTCTACTGACATATCTGTAATTAATTCTTGTTGTAAAATATCAACCATGATGAAAGATTAGAACAAAGGATCCCAACAAACATTCAAGTAAATTTCAAAAGACCCACAAGTTTGAGCTCTTTCAAATAGCTGACTATTATTCTTCCTCCAGAAGAAAAATAATCAACTATTTGGATGTGCTCAAGTTACTGGATCTTTTGAAATCTACATTAATTATTGTTGCATAATAACACAATCACTAATAATATTAGATTCAGTTGAGACAGCTCATTAACAATATTTTATTAACTTTGTAGTTACTGGAAGATAATAATTTTCCTGTTCAAATTAGTAGTTTTTTTTTGTTAGAGGTACTGTATGTGATCCTAAACATATAGCAATAAAAAAAAAGCTTTACAATGGTTATATGCTACAACATGATCTATCTGTTACTTCACTTAACCCTACATGCATGGGGTCAGTCCATTAGACTAAGCCTAAAAATTTTTTAGTAAACATGATAACTATGTTGTACATAAAAAAATTAGAATTTCTCATAAGATTTGTCTATGAATTAATTTTAGTGAGTCTGACTCAGACATTGAGTAGTCTAAGTGTAAGGTTATTTTCATGTTAAGAATAAGAAATACTATTTTAATCTTACAGAATCTAAATGAATAGCAAAAGTTTATTTTTCAGTAAAAATTTTTATTTTATTTATTCTCTCTCACCTAATACTATATGGGCTTAGTCCATTTGACCAAGCTTTTAACCACTCGAAAAAACAAGCAAACAAAAAAATACAAATAAATTTAAATTACCACCCCCTTTTTTTTCTTTACAGAATGACTGCAGATTGCAACAGAAATGAACATTTTCCTAATCTGATAAATATTCACCTCTTTACACATAAATGCTATTTCCCTTGTGTGTCTGCCCATGAGATTTGCATGCCAATAGTCTTGAGCTATCTCCCATCTAAATTCACATGTTTAACAGAAACTACACTGGTGCACTTACACTTGTGACAACTTCATTCTTAGACAAGACAAGAAAAAAGGTGCAATGGAAGTTGGGAGAATGGGTAGGAATATGTATGGAGGCATCTATTTGAAATACATTTTCAGATTAGGAAAATGTTAACTTCTGAGATAACTCACCTCTTTATACACAAGTGCTAGAAACCCATGCTTAATTGGTGGAGGGACCAGTGCAAAAAATAAACCTAGATGAAATCCCTTTGGAAAGTGCCTAAAGGAAAAGCCCATAGAGTGTGTCACCAAATGGGAGGGGATCCATAGGAGCAGGATATAATATACTCTTTGCCCAGAAGGAAAACGAGGGAAAGAAGAAAGAGCCTGAAGTGTCTCAGGGATGTGCAGAATGTGATCATGACCAACCGAGCAGGGCAATATGTGTAGCAAGGTTCGGGTGCAATCAGACTATACAGTGGGTGCTCACCTCAACTCTATTAAACAGATTGAATGCAAGAGGAAGCACATTAGCTGTGTGAGGGATGACCCATATTGCACTGACAGTGTCACCACCACCCTACTTCCGACTGTTAAGCACAGACCAACCAATGACAACTCTCCATGGTTCACCAGCCTGGCAGCTAGAAAATGGTTAGTGGCAAGGGTCTCCTGTACTTCTACTGAAGAAAAGAGAGGAGGATTTGCTTTGATGACACCTGGAGGAGTGCTAGAATCACCAGTGGACCACCAGTCAGATAGGTCTTTTACTGTAGACAACGAGATACCCTATTTTTAAAAGCAGACAAATGTGAGACAAAGAAATGGGTTGTCACTTCCCTGGTGCCAGCTTCTTCCATGATAGACCATTGAGTTGGTATGGTTTGAATCAGAAAACTTATTAAATCTATTCACCATAAGGATACCACTAGTGGTCTTGCAGAACACCCCATCTCACAGTGTGCACTGGTAGAGCCAGGGTGAATTTGAGCACTTTCCATTACCATTGGCCCAATGTGGATTTTGGGAAAAAAGCATACCCCTGTGAACAACATTAGCCACCAGGTGGAATCCTGTTCGAGAGAAGGTAAAGACAGGGTATAAGAAAACATATTTACTCATCTCAGAGTCTGTAGGTTGAATGATGAATGGTGATTGGGGAAAGTATAAGTTCTGCAGGAGATGAAACAGCCATATGATGAAGATAATAAGCAACAAACATGTGGAGAGACTTACATGGAGGATTTTGTCTAAGAGCTGGTGAAGATGGTTAGCAAGAGTCCGACAGGTGACAAATCAGATTCAAAGTGATGTGAAAAAGCCTGCATGCATCCATATCCAGGGAAGAATATACCAACTAGAGAAGTTGACGGACCAAATCAATAAGGGTAGAAAAAATAAGTTCTTGGAAAAAGAGGGGTCTCAGGGTAGGAACAGATGATGGCAGGGACCCATGAAGGGAGAAATCTATGACAAGTAACACTGAACAGCCCAAACAGGACATAGGAGCCAATTTGGGTGAGAACAATCATACAGGTGAGAGACAGAAGGATGGGAGATAAAGTACAGTTACTTCCCAAAGTGCCACATAAGTATTACGAAAGAAAGACTTATTTGGGTAGAGGTGTACATAAATGTGGTGGAAGAGGGTGTGAGAAGCATCCATAGCATAGACATTTAAATGACAGCAACCACAGGCAAGAAGAAAAGGGAAAAAAGTATTGAGTGAAAAGTGGTACAAAGAGCAAGAAGCCAATTGCTTGAATACATGCAAAACCACATTAATATCCCAGGCATGTATGGGAGTCAGGCAAGGAGGACAATGAAAAAGGGTGAGCAGAATAAAGTGGAGAGGACAGGGGAAGAAAACGTTTTGTGATACCAGGAAAGGTGAAATGCAGTGTACAAACCTGCCTGATAACCAGCAATGTTGAAGACCAAGAAGTCATGGCCAAATGGACAAGTAAAAAAAAGGCAGCAAGGTGATTCACAGTAGGATGGATAGGAGGGAAGAAGTGTTAGATGTATCAATGATGAAAAACTTGCCATATTTGTTGATAGACAAATAAAGTGGGAGATCATTGATAGGAATGGGACAAAAAGAAGACTACGTGATTAGAAAGTCTAGCCCAAAGGGCAATTGACCAGAAATTCCACACATGAAGGAAGAGGAACAATATCACTGGAAGAAGAAAAAAATAAAGAACATATGAGGTTTCAGCAATAGAAGGGGACACTGAGCAGAGATAGAGGGATTCTGGATGCTAATGAAGATGCAAAGGAAACCATAATTGAGCTAGCCAAAAGCCACTACCAGTAAGACTCAACAAGAAGTGTCAAGTATCAAGATGAGGACCAAAGGGAGAATTCAGAGAGGAGGATAGGCATATAGGAAAAAAGTAAAACCAGTCCTGGCTGAAAGCATTGACAACCAGAACCAAAGAATGAGGATCTGAAGAACAGAAGAGAGGAAGCTTAGAGTTGAGAGGAGTAGCAAAGAAATCTGTGAGAGCAAACTCAACAAAAGGTCTGTGGGTAAGAGATCACTCTAAGGGTAGAATGAGGTCCAGCCAAGGTTCATAGCTCCTGGCACATAACAAACAACAAGACTGATTCAATGGAAATGAGCCCAGAAGAGGGGGAGGTCCATTACCCAAAAGCAAAAGGAGTCCTAGAATGGGTGCCCCCTAGATGGTTGATGTAAAAAAAGAACTATGAAATTGTCAGAGTCCAAGTGATACATCAAAAAGGTTAGGAAACAGGAATATGCCAGAGGAACAGTGAAAGAGAAATTTGAGCACACTGATGTGGAGTAAACTATCATCAATGTTCCAAATGCTAGAAGTCATGACATTGTGAGATACACCCCTACACTAAAAGATGGAAGAATTCTGAGCAGAAAGGCATCAAATGACACATGTAAATGAAGATTGAATGAAAATTAATATTTTCATTTTAAATTATGAAATCGAAATTTGTATAATATTGATATCTGAATTATAAACTGCATTTTGAAGCCAATTTTATTGACATACATTGAAAATAAACTTATTTAAGTACACTTTTTGATGTAACACTGTAAAAGTCATTACACGAGTACTTTGGGCCCCCATCCATGCCCATTGAATTAAGCCTCATTTTCCACAATAAACCTTTACAGTTTTAGCCTAGGCAATATCCTAAGCCCTGTCTGAAGGCTTACTGCAATGTAATGTAACTCTAAGCTTAAAATTTCTTTAATATTTCAGTACCATTATGCTAACTTGGTAAATACAGTATTCATCTAAAACGTTTTAGTGACTGCTAACATTCAGTTCCCATATTTTTCACAAGCCATATGAACACATATAAGGGGAAAACAATACAGAAAAACGACATAAAATGAAGTACGGTTTAGACAACAAAACTTTCCACAGTGGGAGAACATGAATTATCTGAAAAGTACTTACCAGTCTTTAGGAAGTACGTTAGCTATGTACAACTTTCTTTCAGTTTTACTTCCATTGACAACTTCAGTACTTGGGCATATGCACTTACACCGCACATCACTGTACAGACTCTGTAAGCAAATGTTTATTTTATGTGACATTTGGACAACAGATTAATGCTGTCAATTTTGCAAACAAATTGTGTGTAGCAGGACTGTAGGAACATTAAGAATTTGCAAAAATTTAGCAGAAAAACATAACATTTCCCTCAAAAATACTTCCACACTCACTCACAAAAGAAATTTCAATATTTCATATGGCCTCACCATATGGTGTTATCTACTAGGAAACAGGATGACCATTAATTTTACACAAAACCTCACAACTGTTCCTACAACACTGCTCTTTGGTAGAAAGCATTTTTTTAAGTTTTATAACCTTCCACTCCTTTAGGCATATAGGAATTCACTGTATTTTATATTAATTCAGCATACATAAAGATACAAAACAAAGAGTCAAATTAATACAGCACCTTTACAACATGATGACATCTATGTTGGCACTACTACTGTTTTACATTAAAGAAACTATTTAAAACACGACTTAGTTTACAAAGCTCCAGTCATCATTTTACTAATTAATGTGTGTGGATTGCATAATACATATAATAAGACAACATGACCAAACACCATTATTTTGCCATAACATGTATAATCAATTACCTAAGAGCATTGATCATATCAATTAGTGTCATGAAAATAATCAGCTAATCAAAATTAATGTTTCTAATTATTATTTCAACTAACCACATAATCCAAATATTGCAATTATGAATTTTCATTATTATTTTAGATTAATTCAAAATTACTCAAATTGATCAGTGTCGTGACTCATCTAATGATTTCATTCCTATGCGTTCAGTTAGTCATACATGAGTGGTAATATTTTGTGTAAAAAGGATAGAATAAATTATTAAAATGCTGAATTAGATTTATGCCTTTTTCTGTTTTGTTGTAGATTTCTTGCAAACAATAATGAAACTGCACTCGTCATACACTTGCATGCTAAACATAAAATTTTGTGAGAAAATATGTTCAAGCACTATTGTAAAATTCCAATATACTGTAAATATTACAAGCATAACCATGGTTACTATCATAAAATTGACTGCCTTAATATAAAAAACAAGTTGCAGCAAGTTAATATTCACAATTCTTTATAGGCTCAAAATAAAAGTTGATTGCTGAATAACATATTAAACTCTGTCAGAAATTACTAGATATGGACTAACAAGACCAATATGCAACAACACAATTGTTAACCTGTTTATATGAACATGACTTTTGTTTAATTAAGACCAGCTCTAACTAGATAAACAGTAGTGAAAATGAAAGTGTTTTCATTGCTTGATTTACTGAGTTTCCAGCATACAAATGGTTCTACTGCTTCTTCTAGCCTGTAGTGTAAAATAAACAGGTATAAACCGATTTAATGTGTTCTTTCTGAACTTCCAATGGTATAAACAACTTTTTCTGTACTAGTTTATTTTTATTTTTTTATACTTAGTTTTATTTATTACAAGATAAATCTGGGCCATGGTTAAAGATTTTATTGTATTAGCTTAGTTAGTAATAAATATTCCAGTTTTTCATAATAATCCCATGCTCTTTTCTTAGCCTTATTGATTAACTGGTGATATCATACTAATAATATTTTTTAAATGGAATGTACAAGGGTAACATCAAATAAAAACCTGAAAATGTCACATTTTACTGATTTGTAATATAATCAATGTCATGTAAAAAATGTTTATTTTCAGCAAATAAAATTCAGTAGTTTAAGTAATCTTGTGAAAGTTTCTTGAGAGAGAAACCCTCAAAATACTAGTAACATTTTCAGCTTATTACAGGATCGTGGCATGTATAATTCCAACATGTGTATTACAACTTGCTTCCTTTAATTCAATACATTACATTGTGTGTATGCAGTATTTGTTGTTAAAATAGCTCAGATTCAGTATCATAGCATTAAATCTTCAAATCTTTTCTGAGAGGGCATGCCCCCATACCCATACAAGGTTAAAAAGTGGTAAAAAACACGATGAGACTGGAAAACAATCTCATACACTCTACATGTTTCAATGTATACAACTCCATCATCCTCAGGAGTGTAATGTTTTGCAAAAATAACATTTATACAATTATCAAATCACCAGTTTACATATTAGAGAATTTCACACCATCTATTGACAACATTTACCTCGTCCTTCTTCAACAATTTTGAGATAATAAATTGTATATCAATAAAAATAATAATAATTGGTGATTTGATAATTGTATAAATAAGTGTTATTTTAGCAAAACATTACCCTCCTGAGGATGACGCAGTAGTATACGTCCTAACATGTAGAATGTACGAGATTGTTTTCCAGTCTCATCGGATTTTTTTACCACTTTTTATTCTGTACAGTAAGTTATTGTATTTTAGTAATTTGGAGACTGGAAACAATCTGATTTTTATAGAATTGTGTATAAAATAATCGTTGTTTTTTAAAAGATGTGAGTTTTAACACACTGAATTTGCCACTGGGGGGCTATAAGATAAAAGGAAGTATTTTGATTATTATCTTTTTAACAGTGACTCAGATCTCACAAAAGAATTCTGAAAATTTATTGATGTGAAAAATTATAGAAAATATACATCAAATTATATCTCTTCAAAACTTTAAAAACTGAGACATACTAATAACTATTTTATTAGTAAGCTTTTCTCATATTACATTACATTTGGTTAAGTATTTCCACAGCGATAAGGAAACCAATCACGGGATGTTAATAATTATAGTTATATTATCAAATAATATAGGTATTTTATTAAACAGTGAAAATTAAAATGTAGATCATACATGCATTATGCGTTATTGTTAACTTACAGTAAGTTACACTGAATGTTAGTGTTACACTCAGTCTTTCAAGTTAATTTATGACTATAAGTTATAGTATTAATGGAACAGTGGTAGATTAATTTGAATTTAAATTTTAATGTCCAAACCAATTTTCTAATTTCTATATAACTTCGTAAAAACTAAAAGTAAAAAAAACAACACTCAGACTAAGAACTGAGTCAGATTTAACTTTTAAGTTTATTTTATAAGTTTTAACATTTCAAATATAGCTTCTAACGTAATACTATTAAGAATTAAGCTGTAATTGTAGTAGCGTTAGGACTATACTATTACTTGGGCTATACTGCTATTGCCTTAAATCATTTCGTGTACACAGAATATACCCTTTTTTTACACTATTATTTATATTAATAACACTTACTACTATACTAAATATTAATTAGCTTTATCGTCCTACTCACAGATGTGGTCAATGTTACGAAGACGGAAAGAAAAATAATAACAAGAAAAAGTGTTCGAATGAATATAACCGTCATTATTAGTATTACAACTGTACAAAAGAACGTTCATTAGGTCCTTCTCTAAATATCTCTCTTTAAAAATTTAAGTATAATCTCGTGACTAACGTCATGAATAAGATTCTATATGAAACATAAATTACGAAAATAAAAAGGCAATACATTTGTTCACGCAAATATCGAAATACGATTGTAATAAAAGTTAATATTTTGAATTAATCTTCCTTAACGATACATAGCTATCATTGCATTACTTTTATTTTATAGTAATTAGTATTAATTTCTATTTTGGGTAGCATGTTTGTATCTATACAAAAACTTAGCATTTTTATTTATTTACTTTCAAAGTTAACGTGTTATTTAATACGTTGGATCCAGTTATCTCCATGATAACATTTTGAAATTCGCCCGTACTTTTTTTAAGCCGATAAAGTTAAACTTTTCACAGTAATCTATTTGTTTAAAGTTTATTGTATCATTTAAAACACAAATATTGATCCATTTGAAGAAAGGTAAAAAAAAAAAGAAGAAGAAGAAGGAAATTCTCCAAAACATAACTTGTCGGATACTAAACTCGTACCAGAGTAATTGACAACATAAATGTTAAACAATGCATATAGAATGATAGACATTATTCAATAGTAGAATTGCATCATACAACAGATATAGTTGTAAGCTGTATTTTTAATGTTTTAATGCTTACTGTTACGAAAGCGGAATTCACGTGACGCTGGTAACACGTAATGCGTTCTAGAAAGATCGGGGACCATCACGAATAATCCAGTATCTGCTAGACGCCCTCTATTCTTGTATATAAGTGCGCCAGACAATTAATCGGGATAGAATTGCAGACAAACAGAGATAGAAACGGATAACTGAGTCAAGCACGGTAGTAGGCGTGAATCATTCGGTGTGAATTATAGTGAATTATAGCGTTTGTTAAGTTATTAAAGTGACTGTGGAAATTGAGTGTATTGCAAAGTTGTATTGAGAAAGAATAAACTAGTTTTATTTAA
>NW_013668462.1:20152-23173 GCF_000517525.1 Limulus polyphemus | reverse complement strand
TTTCATCGGAAAGAAATTATACTGGAAATTAACTAACGACCAGAGACGTAACAAATTGGTGTCAGAGAGTGGGATAAAAAAAAACAGATGGAAATGGGCAAATCAAACTACAGCTTAGCAGATTTGATGCCAGCAATACAAGAACATCAACAGAAACAAGAAGAATGAGACAAAGCCCTATGACAAAGAACAATTGAGCACAATGGGACCAGTTGAAGCTTGAAGATGGTATTCTTCTCCAGAGATGGGAACTGCAGATAGGAAAGTGACGACCTGGCAAATGGTTATACCGAGAAGGTTACGGGAAGTTGTGTTGCATCAATCCCATGTTACTGTAACAGGAGGACATCTCGGAGTTAAGAAAACATTGAGTTACCTACGACAGAGATTTTACTGGATAGGTATGATGCAAGATGTGGAAGAATGGTGCAGTACATGCAGTACATGTTGTGCTAAAAGGGAACCCAAGCATAAGAGACGTGCTCCAATGAAGTTATATCAAGTTGGCGCACCAATGAAAAGAGTAGCCATTGACATTGCTGGTCCTTCGCCCCAAACTCGTGTAGGATACAAGTACATTTGTGTGGTGATGGATTATTTCACCAAGTGGCCTGAGGCATATGCAATACCAAATCAGGAAGATACAACTGTAGGTTCGGCTATTAGTGATTTCCTCTTCAGATTTGGTATGCCATACGAACTGCATTTAGATCAAGGCCTTGACTTTGAATCAGCTGTGTTCCATGAATACTGCAAGTTGTTTGGCATACGAAAGACCAGAACAACGCCACTTCACCCACAGTCTGATGGGATGGTAGAAGAGTACAACTGGATACTTGGACAGGAATTGGCAAAATTTTGTAATAGCCGCCAGATGACTGGGATGTCTTACTTCCTCCACTGTTGATGGCCTATAGGAGTGTAGAGCATGAAACCACTGGATACACTCCACAAAGTTGATGTTTGGTCTGGAACTTTGGTTGCCAATGAATCTGTTAACAGGACATCCACCTTATGAAAATGTGTCAGAATTCGTGAAAGTGTTATCAGAAAAAGATGGATAATATTCACCATCAAGTGCATTCAAACTTGAAAACGTCTGCTGGTTTGATGAAGCTGTGTTATGATAACAGATCTCTTGAAGTCAGCTTTGTACCAGAAGACAAGGTGTGGTTGTTAATCCCACGAATACCAAAGAGAAGTCTCCTGAGTTGTCATATCCATGGGAAAGCCCATATGACATAGTGGATTGTCTTTCAGACGTGACTTTCTGGATAAAATGTGGTCGGTGAGGTAAGCCAAAGGTGGTACATGACAACATGCTTTGGCATTATCACGGTCCAGGACATTTCAGTTGGAAGGAAGTGAACAATGAAACAAATGGCTCTGCTGGAGACGTGTCACCTGAAAAAGCCACTGTTGAAGACGAAACTTTACCCAGTTTTGAGAAGGGAAACAGTGAAGCCCTTGATGAAGTTACTACCACTGATGTGACTGTTGCCGATAATAGGACAAATCCCGATGGAGCAAATGTACCCCACGTAAAGAAGCAGCCAACGAGATGGAGACCAGTATGGAAAAAGATACGTCCTGTAAAATTAAGAGACTTTGTTGAATTTTAATTTTGTGTTTGTAAATTATGTACATTTAATTAAGTTATTGTTAGTTTTCTATTGGTTTAATCTAAGTGGCTATTGTTCGGGACGAGCAATACTAAGGAAGGGTTAGTGTTACGACAGCGTTAGAATGCGTTCTAGAAAGATCGGGGAACATCACGAATAATCCAGTATTTGCTATACGCCCTCTATTCTTGTATATATAAGTGTGCCGGACAATTAACCGGGATAGAATTGCAGACAGAGAGAGATAGATGCAGACAATTGCATAAAGCACGGTAGTAGGCGTGAATCGTTTGTTGTGAATTATAGCGTTTGTTAAGTTATAAAAGTGACTGTGGAAATTGAGTGTATTGCAAAGTTGTATTGAGAAAGAATAAAATAGTTTTATTTAAGAAAGGACTTGTGTCGCTAAAGTTTCATCAGAAAGAATTATACTGGAAATTAACTAACGACCAGAGACATAACAATATGTATCTTTGATAGACGTAGAATGTTATACATCATGATAACATAATATAGTGTTGCGTATATGCTTGTTTGTTAATTTCTGGTAAAAGTCCTTTCCGAGGAACTTCAGTGAACAAATTCTTTCTTGATTAAACCAGTTTATTCTTCCTCAATATAACCTTTTAGTACCCAGTAATTCCACAGTCAGGTTTCTTATCATTCTAAACTGGTCTCCATCTTATTGGCTTCTGCTTTACGTGGGATTCATCTTCTCCATCAGGAAATGTCCTATCATCGGTAACAGTCACATTACTGGTAGTAACTTTATTAACGGCTTCACTGTTTTCCTTCTCAAAACCAGGTAGAGTTTCTTCTCCAACAGTGGCTTTTTCAGGCAATTTTTCGTAAGGTGGGCGTCCTGTTAACAGATCTACTGGCAATCTAAGCTCTCGACCAATCATTAACTTTGCTGGAGTATATCCAGTGGTTTCATGCTCTGCTGTTCTGTAGGCCATCAACAGTGGAGTGAGTAAGACATCAAAGTCATCTGGCGGCTATTACAAAACTTTGCCAATTCCTGTCCAAGTGTCCAGTTGTACTCTTCTACCATCCCATCAGACTGTGGGTGAAGTGGCGTTGTTCTGGTCTTTCGGATGCCAAACAACTTGCAGTATTCATGGAACACAGCTGATTCAAAGTTACGGCCTTGATCTAAATGCAGTTCGTATGGCATACCAAATCTGAAGAGGAAATCACTAATAGCCGAACCTACAGTTGTAGCTTCCTGATTTGGTATTGCATATGCCTCAGGCCACTTTGTGAAATAATCCATCACCACACAAATGTACTTGTTTCCAGAACGAGTTTGGGGCAGAGGACCAGCAATGTCGACGGCTACTCTTTCCATTGGTGCCCCAACTTGATATAACTTCATTGGAGCACGTCCCTTATGCTT
>NW_013668462.1:18021-19152 GCF_000517525.1 Limulus polyphemus | reverse complement strand
GGTACACTAGGGCTATTCTCCATTTTAGGCCTTCCAGTACCCTTTCTATCAACCTCTCAAATGTTGCTGGAGCATTGCTAAGCCCGAATAGCCTCACACGATATTGCCAGAGACCTTGACCATAACTAAATGCAATCTTAGGTTTATCTGCTTCAGCCATTTTCACTTGATGGAAACCCGACTTTGAGCCCAGAGTTGAAAACCACCTGGTCCCACTTAGGGCATCAAGAGTATCATCAATTATTGGCAGTGGGTATGAGTCTTTTTCGGTTATACTGTTGAGAGCTCTGAAGTCTGCACAGCAACATTGGGTCACATCCTTCTTCTGGACTAACACGACGGGAGCTGACCAGGGACTATCTGATTTCTCGACTATCCCTTCCTTAATTAGACCGTCCATGACCTTCTCTATCTCTTGTCACTTTGCTGGAGCTATTCGCCTCAGAGGGATCTTTAATGGACGGTGATAGCCTGTGTTTATTCTGTGCTCTACAAGGTCTGTGCAGCCGAGGACATGATCTTGTTTCGAAAAGACGTCTGCATAATTTGCCAAAAGTTCTTTTACCTGAAGAGCCTGTGATGATGCCAAATGGACTATGCTCTTCTTATAGAGGTCAGTTAAATGTTCTGGAAGTGTATGTCTTTTCTTTATAGTTGTATTTCTTGCTTTAACATTGACGGGCTCTACCTCCTGGCACACACCCAACAATGACCCTTCCTGAAGTGTCTGCTCATATTTACAGAAATTGGCCACTGTTATAGGTACTGCTTGATGACCTGCCACAAGTGACCTTCTAATCTTCAAATCCGCTGGCCTGGATGGGTCTTCTACTGCTTCCACAAGCATTGGGCTTCCTTGGGGATGTTCTTTTATCCTACCCCAAATTATCTTCTCTGACATAGGTGGTATTGTAGCTGACTTAAGTGCTGTAACATGCAAATCAACAGATGCAGCAACACTTACTGGAATTTGGCCTTTGTTGTTTCCAATCGTCATTTTATCGAAGTTAGCTACACACTTCCTCGGTATTAAATAGTCAAACCCTAATATGCATTTGTCTTCAATGTTAGCCAAGTATACTTTCTGTCTGTTCTTCATGCCCACGTGCTAAATAGTTACCTACACTCGGT
>NW_013668462.1:12807-17580 GCF_000517525.1 Limulus polyphemus | reverse complement strand
CCAGATATACAGCTTTCTGTTCCTCTGTCCATCCATTCATCTCTGCCAGTAGCTCAAATTGTGCTCTATATGCTTCCCATGGTGCCTTCCCATCGAACTCCTGTGGCTTCCTTCTTACTAGATCACCCATATTGCTGAAATTCATATATATGGGATGTGACTTCTAACAGGACTGAAGATGTCTGCATTAGGGTCTAGCTGCGGGGTCTGGAAGGGGCTTCACGTTGCCTGAGGCTGATTAGGTCGATGGCTAATATATCCTCCTTGTGTAAATCATTCTTTAATCTATTTAATTCACTTTGAAATTTGCTAATGTTTTCCATTTGTACTTCTTTCCACTGTTCTTGACTTTCCTGTAGTTGCTGCTGACTTTCCTGCAACTGTTGGATACTTTCTTCCTGTTTCCTTTCTTGTTCCAGTTACCACTGCTGTAATCTCTCTTCTTGTTTCTTTTCTCGTTCTTCTTGTTTCTTTCGTTTCCTCCAACAACTGTTGTAATTTCTCTTCTTGTTTATAAATTTTTTCCTCCAACAATTGCTGTAATCTCTCTTCTTGTTTCTTTTCTCGTTCTTCTTGTTTCTTTCGTTTCCTCCAACAACTGTTGTACTTTCTCTTCTTGTTTATTTATTTTTTTCCTCCAACAATTGCTGTAATCTCTCTTCTTGTTTCTTTTCTCATTCGTGTTTCTTTTGATGTTCCTGTGTTGCTGCCATCATATTTGCTAAGCTGTAGTTTGAATTGCCGCTTCTCGTTTCCATCTTTTTTTTTGTCCCACTCTCTGACACCAATTTGTTACGTCTCTGTGTTCGTTTGTTAATATTCCGTAGAAATTCTTTCCGAAAAACTTCAGCAATACAAGTCCTTCCTTAAAAAAAACTAGTTTATTCTTTCTCAATTCAACTTTGCAATACACTTAATTCCCACAGACAGTTAAACAAACGCTATAATTCACAAGGAACGATTCACGCTCTTGACTCAATTGCCCGTCTCTATCTCTGTCTTCAATTCAATTCCATTTTGTTGTCTCACGTTATCCTCCACAGGAGTAGAGGGCGCCTAGCACATACTGAATTATTCGGGATGTTCCCGATCCTTCTAGAATATCATGACGTGTTATCAGCGTCACGTGACTACCGCTGTCGTAACAATGTATTTGTTACTTTATAGATTTAACAGATAAATTGTTGTTACTTTATAGATTTAATAGATAATGTGTTGTTACTTTACAGATTTAATAGATATTTATTGTTACTTCATAGATATAATAGATATTTGTTGTTACTTTATTAACGTTTTTAAGCATATACCGTGAGGTAAAAACGGTTGTTGCTATAATTTTATCTGGTTTATGAGCTCGTTGCTGTCCTAATTTAGGATATTCTTTTTAGTAAACTCTCGAAAATGTTGAAAAAGAGAGAGAGAAAGGGGGCCCAGCGAGGATGTTTGCCCCGGGGCCTGTGCTGGCTCTCGACGTTCCTGCTAAACTAAAACTATTTTTAAAATCTTAAAGCCAGCTCTTATCCTTCATATAGTTATCAAGCTTTCCTTTAAACTCCCTTAAATTTACTGCCTCTGCAACACCTGAAAGCAACCAATTCCAGAGGCCAACCACTCTGTTAGAAAAATAAAACTGTCTTAGTTAAAGATGATTCCTACCTTTCCAAAATTTATATTTGTGTCCCCTAGTTCTACTACTCTCACCGCTAAGTATGAAAAAAAGATGATACAATTGTAAACACCCCAATTAGATTCCCTCTTTTTCTTCTTTTTTCAAAAGAAAACAATTTTAAATATTATAATCTCTCCTCATATGACAAACCCTCCATTCCAGGCCTGATCAACGACCTATACAATGAAATTATAACCTCTTTAGACTTGTATTCAATATTTCTGTAGATACATCCTAAAATCCTATTTTCCCTACTACTAGCAACAGTACACTTCTTGGATGGCTTAAAAGACTGGTCAACTATTATAACAAGATCCCCTTTTTTCATGACACTGTTAAGATTATTTCCATCCAAATTATGCTTATAATTCAAATTATGATAACTCACACGCATTATCTTGCATTTATTATAATTAACACCCATCTGCCATTTATTTGCCCAACTCACTAAATGATCTAAATCCCTTAGTAAATCATCAGAATCCTCTTCACAGCTAGCAACACCCAAGACCTTAATATAATCTGCAAATTTAAGCAATTTATTGACCATTTCTTCATATGTGCCATTGATGTAAATCAAAAAGAGCAAAGGTCTTAAGACTGAGCCCTGAGGTACCCCACTTGTGACATTCACCCAGTTTGACTGAACTCCATTTACAGCAACCTTCTGTTTTCTTCCATCCAGCCACTCTTCTATCCAATTTGCTAACTTATTCCCCACACCTATAATGATAATTTTTCCCAAGCCTTTTATGTAGAACCTAGTTAAAGGCTTTCTGAAAATCCAGATACACCAAATCTACACCCTTACTCTCATTGACACAAGCAGTGACCTTTTCAAAGAATGTTAAAGGCTTTATTTGTAAGGCAAGATTTTCCCTTAATGAAACCATGTTGACTATCCAATAAAATTCTAAACTTTGTTCAACGACTTTGCAAAGCATTTGTTAACAGACTTTCCAAAACTTTTCGCACAACTGATGTAAGACTAATGGGTCTATAATTACTGGAACAATTTTAATTACCTCCCTTGAAAAGAGGAGTTACATTTGCTTACTTCCAAACTTTTGGCACATGCTCACTATTCAAAGCATCACAAAATAATAGTAGCAAGATGCTCACATATCCAATCCTCAGCCTCCTTCAAAAAGCTGGGAAATATTATCCGGCCCAGGAGTCTTATTGTCTTTTAAACTTCCCAATTTTTTCTCGAGAAGCTCAAAATCAATGCAGTCATATTGTCCGACCCTGCCTCCATCTATTAACTGTTCAAGATGAGAAATACTGCCTACATCTTCACTAGTAAAAGTCAAATAAAAGTAGATTGTTTCACAATCATTAAATATAAGCCTTTCTTGATCATCCCTCAAAGGAGAAGTATTTGATCAGAAACTCAATAATTATCATAACATTTATACTAGCTCTAAAGTGAAAATAAAAAATTTGTGAGAGAATGGCTTGACGACTCTATGGATCGCTCAGTATAATTTTATTTCACTTTATCCTACATTGAAATGCCTAACAATAATAAATAAGAAATAATCTATTGTTTTTCGCATATAGTGTTATGTATCAAGTTATTTTTCTTATATTTAAAAATATTTATTTTTATTAATGTATTTCAGTGTACTACAGCTTGAAAGTTTTTATTTTCAATTTCATCCATTATTTCTCATGGTTGTTTCAACGGATGAATCAACCAACATAAATAGTTAAATATTTCCATAATTAAAGTAGTTATTACATCAAATTTTCTCATACCAATAAATTTTAAAAATTACTAGATTTATATTCGACCAATCACAGCATTAGTTTTGAATACTTATATCTGAGCACATTTTGTTTAAATTATATGTTAGTAAGCTGTATTTAGTTTAGTTTAACTTCTGACTCATTAAAAAACATGAATAATTTTGTATTCGAAATATATTTTCATCACTATAAATGTATATACATTTATTGAATTCTGTATATGAAGGCCTTGATAAAGTCCATGTATAAAACAAAATTTTGTGAAACACATGTCAGTTGTTTTGCTATGAATTGGATGTACCACATATGCGTCTGGAATACAGATTGATCTTGTGAAGTCTGTTTCTGACCATTTGTATATTGATACGGTTTCCAATAGCAGCAGTTAAAATCTGATGCAGTCTCGGAATGGACAAATTATGATAGTAGAGAACCAGAATCAACTGATAGTGATTATGTGCTTATATTGTACGGGATAATCTGCATTGTCCAGTTGTCTAAGTAACTGTACTATTGGCGTGAAGGTGGTTCTGTATTCTACTAATAACATTTTCAACTTTTGTAGCCATGTGATTTACTACAAAGTGGCAATAGAGACAATATTGCATGTGGTCACTATATGTATGTATATAACATAAGTTGAATGACCAAACATGTGAATATCAAATAGTATTTGTTTTAAATTATCAATACCCTTTTAGAAGAGACCAATTTAAAGTTACAATTTTATAAAATGTAACTCCGATCGTTCTTTTTTAATTATATTAACTATAGTTTATTTCTCACAAACGTTCAATCATCCATTTTTAGAGACTAATCCAAGTTACCCTCGGATTAGTTTGTCGGACTGATATATTGCCTTCTGAAAAGCATCTAAGTGTCATTATTTTAGAGAAAACATTATATTTTACAATTAGCTTTAGAAATAAATGTTTTTTTTTGTTGTTTTTTGCACATAAGCATATTGATATATTTTTCTAATTGTTAATTAATACTGTTTATAAAAATAGGCAAATGTATATCTTTTTTTTTTCTATAAATGTAATTTGATTCACACGATAATGTCTGTTAAAAGCAGTAACAAGGCATTAAAATAATAACTTGCTTAATAATTAATAAAATTCGTGTTATTGCTGTTGTTTTCTTAGTCCAAAGCTAAAAAATAGGATATATATATACATTCTGTTCACAGTGAGAGATCGTACTCCAGACCTTAGCTGGAGTTCTCGAAAAAATAATTTAAATTGGAGTTATGTTACTACTATCAAGGCACTTATAAACAAAACAAAGCTATAATATAATATAAGAGCTATTTCATAATATAATATAATATATAATATAACTAATATAAT
>NW_013668462.1:9132-12786 GCF_000517525.1 Limulus polyphemus | reverse complement strand
AATTAATATAACATAATATATAATATAGTACAATATAATATAATATAAATTATACAATATAATATAATATATATTATATAATTCAATATAATATAATATAAGAGCTATTTCTTAATTTAACCAAAGTTACCACGAATTAAAAAATCATAAAGTGTCGATTTTCGTAAAGTAACAATTGGTACATTCTGTAATATCAATTTTCACTTTCAATAACAAGGTGAGATTTTTGGAAAACAATTCTCATATCTTGAAAACTTTTTTTTTTTGTGTACAAAACTTGAAGATAGCTTTTATATGCGGAAACATCTGTTAGCTAAGTTTTTGCACAGATCTTAAAATATACCGTTGATAAACGGAAACATCGGCGCATGTAGATCTTGAAAGTCGAGTTGTTCAAAACTTGAAAATTGCGTTGATAACTGGACTAGTTGTTGGCGGTGGTGGTATATTTTAAGATCTGTGCAAGAACTCAGTTAACAGATGTTTCCGCATATAAAAGCTAACTTCAAATTCTCATATCCTAAATGTGTAAGAATGTAAAAATGCTATAGTTATTAAAAGACTTATTATACCTTACAGTTTCCTTGGCTAACATGCAAATTAATTATAAAAGATGGTTGTTATAAGAAGTTTTACATATCATTAAATGTAACTGTTTTCATATTAGTAATTACTCTTTTTTTCTGACCTAACAGAGGATGAATTCTTGAAAGATTTATTTCCTATAATTAAGTATTTTCTGAGCAAATTTGTATAAAATCTGTTTGTGTGTATTTGAGTCAAAGTAATTACGATAGCAATAGCTGTCATAGAGAATCAGATTTCTGCATAATACAAACTGATTATATCTGCACGCTCATACTTTGATACACTTGTATATTTGAAAGGAAAAAGGAAACATTTTCATTTGATTCATTATTATTGATAGAGATTCATAGATCTGTAATTCCTTTTTTGTGTTATCTGTAACTTCATACAATATAATTATAATAACAATAAATATTTTTATGAAACCAGAAACTTCTGAATTAAAAAACACAGTAGCTCAATATATTTGTCAAGAAACAACAAAAAATAAACGAGAATTTTGGTCCTAAAACTTCAGTTACTAACCACAGGTGTACAATAGATGAAAGTTTGAATTCATGCAAAATAAATTAATAGTGTGTCAAAACTACGTGACCAATGCTCTCATGGAATATTTGATTAAGATCTTACTTCACGAGTATTGCATTTAAAGCTTTGAAAATAGTATAATTCTTTATATAAAATCTAGCAAACATTCCAGCGGGGGAAAAAAAAGTTCTAGTAGTAATAAAAGTAAAACATTTATTTCCTACATAGACTACGGTATGTCTGCGTACTTAAAACGCTAGAATCCGGGTTTCGATACTCGTGATGGGCAGAGCACAGATAGCCCATTGTGTAGCCCTATGTAGATTGAGAAGCTGAAGAGTTGGAGCTTGGAATGCGCTTCAATATATTTTGAATTTCTATCACTTATTTACGAGTTTAAGCATTTACAGAAAATATTTTCCTTGGATTTGCCTTAAATAATATCAAGTTCTTTTGTATAGTTGTTTTGAGTGTTGGACAGTTATATATTTCAAACTCCATAATCATTTTATCGGTGAAAAATTATACACAGTTCAACAAAATAAAAAAACGCTTTACATTGTTAGTTAAACACGAGTAAAATTGTGGTTTATTTTGAATTTCGCGCAAAGCTACACGAGGGCTATCTGCGCTAGCCGTCCCTAATTTAGCAGTGAAAGACTAGAAGGAAGGCAGCTAGTCATCACCACCCACCGCCAACTTTTAGGTTTCTCTTTTACCAACGAATAGTGGGATTAACCGTGACATTAGACACGGCTGAAAGGGCGAGCATGTTTGATGGCACGGGGATTCGAACCCGCGACACTCAGATTAAGAGTCAAGCGCCCTAACCACTTGGCCATGTCAGGCCTAAAGTAGTGAAATTTATGGTCAATGGAAAATAATTTTATTTTCTACGCTTCAGTAAGTTAAATTAGCATCATTAAGTAAATATAGCACAAAAATTACTTGTTTACCTGATGATGCCGAGTTAACTCAGTGAAATGTAGAAAATAAAGTTATTTATTTTTATAACTGCCGAAAATAGCTTTCAGTTTATTGTACAGGGCATTTCTTCTATATAATATTAATAGGTTTGCATTGTAGATCGTTATTAATTATCTGTCTATCAACAAATGTAGAGTTGTGTTGTAGATATGTGTTGAGCTCGTGTTGGTTCTTATTTTCCTGTCCATTTTCTCTCACTCTTTTACAATTCATGTGGTAATTTGTTCATACGCGATTGAAATACGAGAAGTTGATAATGAAACCAAGGATTACCAATGGAAAAAAACAAAAACAACACACTTATAGTTGTCATTGGATATCACTTATAATTTTCTAAAATATCTATTTCAATATTGTAATGTTTACTGTGTTCAAAAGTATGTAAAACAATACGCAAAATATAATTTTTGCCAATTTCCTATCATTTAAATTTATACATTTTTTGTCATTTCTATTTACTTGATCTTCGTAACACAGGTTGCGACATCCCATCAAATTTCTTTGTAAAGGGAAAGAAGTCGGAATGGGAGGCCTAGAATTCGTACCATGAGGTCACTCAGACTGTTAACCTATATGGCATCAAATTTTTACACCCAACCAGACTTGGAATCTGAATCTTCCAACTTCTGGAACGCTTACAGTCACGTTGTAGGAGAACTATGCAGGAAAAAAGCAATTCTAACGAAGGAACAAAATCAAACTGAAAACTTAACAAGTAGCATGTTGAGCCATACTCGCTCCAGGGGGCTGGGGTAGGATTTGGGATAAGGACTTTGTTTCTCTTTTGAACCATCCTACACATGACATGCCCTCTAAAGCTTGCAACGAACTATTTAAGTGTGGTTGTCTAATCGGAAATGGCTGTGGTGCCAGGTGTGTTTAAAAAAATATCTCGATGGAATGTACAGAATTTTGCAGTTATAATTGTGAAAGTAACACATGAGCTAGAATTCGATTTTCATGTATGAATTAACCTCACGCATATAGCCTCTAATATTATGTGTACAATGTATCAACATAATAATTTTAAGTTCATTTTCTCAAATTGTTAATCATATACATTACATTAGCAACATGTTATGTCTTCTGAACTATGTCAATAAGGACATAGATTTATGTTGTATAAATACTGCAAATACATTATTTGTAGAGTCACTGTTAAAGAGTTAAGTAATATATTACATAACAAAATGAAGCATCTTGAGGGCTCAAAAAATA
This sequence comes from Limulus polyphemus, assembly GCF_000517525.1. Classification (NCBI taxonomy): domain Eukaryota; kingdom Metazoa; phylum Arthropoda; class Merostomata; order Xiphosura; family Limulidae; genus Limulus; species Limulus polyphemus. The sequence goes on along the minus strand of NW_013668462.1, from coordinate 9,465 downwards.
AATAGTTATATCACTTTTATCATTAATTCCATATTTTCTATGCTAGGTATAAAAAACAAAAACTTCCTCGTCACATTATGAACTAAATATGGAAAAATACCAACATATGACAAATGATAATTCAGAGGTTTTACATTTGATGGATCCTTCCAAAAGATGAAATATTAGAGTATTAGGTCGTCAAGAGATTAATGTCGCGTTTTGGAACACTTTTATTCCCCCCCCCCCCCCAAAAAAAACCATACATTATGTATAATAGTTAAAGGAACCGCCAAAACGTCTCGTTAGTGTAGCCTATATAATGTGTAAAGTTTAGTATACTCTAATCCCTTA
>NW_013668462.1:7058-8293 GCF_000517525.1 Limulus polyphemus | reverse complement strand
GATTTCTTTAATCAGGTCATTAACAACCTATTTGTAAGATGGAAATCATCATCGATAAGAATGGAGACTATTTCATTTAATATATGTTTTGTTTTGATATACAAGTAGTTCGGGTTTTTATCTTTAAAAAAGCGACATTAATTTATTGACGACCTAATACTAATACAGATTTGATGCTTTAATTCAGAATTTCCCGATCGTTTTGTTAAGCTTCTTGACGATAAATGCAGTGTTATGTTGTAATATTACGATTGTGTGTCGAGCTCGACTTTGCTGTTACTTTCTGTCAATTGTGTTCCATCTGTGAGCCGAGCGTGGTCCAATGGTCGTTAGAGATTGTCTATCTGAGATTTCCTGTGGGATATCATGGTCGAAAAAAATACATGTTTGTTTTAACCTATATGTATCTGATATGCTCTGCCAGAAAAAGTTTTTGTAAGCTGACTCTTCTTAAACCATTTACTGCACAAGTGAATAATTACCCACGGTTAAATTCTTGACATATATTTTAAATATTAGTTAAACAAAATACTTATAATATAACTTTAGTTACACATATTCGCAAACACCATATAATTGCACATAAAATGCATAAATTTTAGGACTTCAGAGTCAATATTTTTACTTAAAAAGAAATTTGTGAAAACATATCACATTTAGCATAACTGTGATGACAGTCCATGCGATTTGAAGCCTAATCTCCTTTCTTGAGAGAATCTGCCTTCTGCAATGCTTTCCTATGTTCAAGAAACAAAAATGACACACACATATATATACATATTCTTGTTATAGTGAATTATATTAAAAACTTATTTATTAATAGATAGAAATTGATTATTTATTAAGCCAGTTAATAAAAAACTAAAACCCTATAATGTTATATTATGACTAATTATATTTTAACATCTTTGTCTATTTTACTTATTTAATAACACAAGCCTGCGATGGTTTTATTGTCTTGAAAGTTTTACATGTTCTCCAGTAATTCGTGTACGCTGAATGCGAAAAGGATATTCATTTTTCCCATAACGTACAAAATTTTCACAAAACGTCATTTGTACTTTTATATAAGTGAATCATTTTAATTGAAATCAGGTCACATTTTGTTATGCTTAGAATCAGATTTCTCCAGGCCAATCGCGATGTGAGAGTCATATCGATCGTTCTAGAACTCACGAGAAACACGTCGCTAGTATATAAACGGTTAACAGGCTGTATGACGTGTCATTTTTGGA
>NW_013668462.1:2668-6094 GCF_000517525.1 Limulus polyphemus | reverse complement strand
AAAACAGGGCTTGATGAAGCAGTTTGTAAAAGCCTTAGACAAAGATGGCAACTGTTTCAAGTATCTATGTGGGAAATTCCCAGCTCTTTTAGAAGCGAAACTTAAAGAAGGGATTTTTGTTGTGCTTCAGATTAGGAAATTTTCTTCGGATGAATAGTTCGAAAAGACAACGAAGAAAGTTGAAAAAGAAGCGTGAATTGCTTTTAGAGATGTTATTGACAAATTTTTAGGAAACAACAAGAACCCAAATTACGAAACTTTGTCAATAATACTAGATAAATTAAAAGAGTTAGGTTGTAATATGAGCTTACACTTACATATTGACTATTTCCCTGAAAATCTCGGTGCCGTCTGCGATGAACGAGAGGAAAGGTTTCATGAAGATATCAGGGAAATGGAGATGAGATATCAGGGAAGGTGAAACATCAGCATGATGGCTTATTACTGCTGATCATTGAAACGAGATGCTCCAAATGCAATACGTAAAAGATAGATCACAACAGTAGATTTGAGACTAAAAGACGTAGATTTTAAAAAAATCAGGACGAATGAGGATGCATATTCGTTTGACATCATTGCTCTTCTCTTTTCTGCAGTTTGTTTGTTATTTTGTTAACAAACATAATAATAAAAAATTTTCATTGTGGTAAACGAAATAATAATTTGATCTAAATAAGAGTTTTTCTTCCTGATTTCTAAAAGATCCTTACGTGATAGAAAAAAAAATGAATATTCTTTTCGAAATCTGCGTAGCTGAATTATGGAAAATCCGTTATTAAAACCAAAACAACTTTTATAAAGTTTAAATTCGCAGGCATGTGTAATGCATATCGTAAAATTACTAAATATACAAACGTGGTAATAAAATAAGACAGACAGGATTCCGAGTTTAGCTGCTTTATATTGGTTTTAGAAGGAAAAAAATGTTTCTTAATATCCTACGACTGTTTTTCCGTTTCTTGAAGATTCCCCCAATCTTCAATACAATTTCTCATTGAATTTCTAACATTCGGAACATAAGTTAAAGAGTAAAGACTGCGGGCCTATGTTACATATACAGGGTGGAACAAAAGTTACTATACAGCTAGTACACTTGGTGTTATACCATTAGTACAAAATAAAATATTACGAAAACAATTTGAATTAATTTAATAATTATTTGTTCCACAGAAATATGTTAGAAATTTTAGATGTTGTTCGTAAACTTATTGCTGACCGACTGGTATACGGTTAGAAAAGAAACCATGTTCTGAACGAAAAAAGTCACTTTTGCTCCGGCCTGTATTTATATTCTTCTATTAATGAAAGCTACTTCTCTGACTCTCAATATTCAGCTATTTAAAAAGGAGCTAATGACAGCTGCATAACTCTGAAGTTAACAAATAAGTTCACCTTAAAGTTTCGTAAGACCTTCTTGAAAACCGAACAATTATTTTACAGGCTTTAAAGTATATTAGAAAGACAATAGATTTTAAGCAATACTACAATTTTCTCACCCTATATTAATATAACCTCTAACTACAAGCAAACATAATTTATCTTACCTGAGCACCGATACTAGATGATCAAAAACACGTAGAAGAGACGTACACTCAAAACAAAATTGTCTTTCTTCTTTTCTTTTTGTCTTTCCTTTTCTCACGCTGGATAGTTGTCCAGAATCGTTAGGCAGTCCAATCCGTTTAAGAAAATACTCAACGTCTTCTGAGAACAAAACCTCTTCTACAAGATTGACAAAACTCCAGTCTGTATTGTTCTGTTTGATGTTACGGGCAATTCTAGTATGGCCAGTGGTATGAGACGCATCTGCGCTGTAACTTGGAGTAAAATACGAGTATTCACGTCCATGTTGTCCCACACCTCCTACGTATTGGTATCTGGGTGGGTACTTTCCAACTGGAGGGTAGGGAAGTGGTGGAACAGGAAGTGGAGACACTGGAGAATTAAAGAGCCAGTTGACGAGAGAAGCGCCAATTAGAAGTACCAATAGAAATGATATTGACACTCCGCCAAATATTCTTGGTTGCTTACTTTCACCTGTAAGTAAACAGTAGGATAAGAAAGAGCTACAAAAACCCAATGGCCTCACATTATAACTTTAAGTCTCTAAAACGATTACAAGTTTCACAACCTGTTTGAGACATGTACTCTAATGAAACCTTCACTCAAAGAAGAAACACATTCAACTAAGGTGTAGTTTAATGACAAATCTATTCTTATACTTTATTATTTTTAATTTTCAATATACGAAACAGTTCTGAATTAATTAACCATATTCTGACTATGATTTCACAGAAGTGATTTTTCACAGAGACATCAAATAAGTAAGGTTAGCCCTATGGTAGAGCTCTAGATTTCTGAGTTGGCAAGCCTGTTTCGAATCCGTGAGATATCACAAAATAGGCTGTGAATGGGTTATAAAAGTGACAAGCAATATTTTAAAATGCGTAGTAGATGGTAGGACTCTGCTTTCCCTAATGTCAGTTGTTCCAAATTAGAGATGGTAGTAGATTCTTCTTCTAAGACTTTCCACTCAACTATCACGCCTAACTAGGCAGTTCCTACCCATTTCATTTTTGTTTGTTTGAGTACAAATGTATTCGTACAAAGAAATGTAATTATATATCGAACAAAACGTGAATTATAAGTAACGCACTTTTAAAACAATTAATATTGAAATATAAATACAATTTCTTTTTCATATTTTCGACCTCTTTTCTAAGTTGTATTTCTTTTTAACTATTTAATCTACGTAAGAACAAACATCACGTAATTATTTTAAAAGTTTAGAGTTCATTCTACAAACTTTAAACCAGTATGAGGTTGAACTTCATTAGTAACTGTAACGTTAGAGAAAATTCAACAACGAATGTAAATACATGGGCATTGAATAAGAATAAATCATATTTACCATGCTTAAAGCAAATCAGGAAAGTTTTACGGACGGTCTGGTGTCTGGTGCTGGTTGTATTTATTTTAAAACTCTAAAAGCATATGCCAAAATAAAAGCAAACTAGGTTTTGTTTATTTGTCGTTAAGCACAAAGCTATCTGGGCTCTGCCTATCACGAGTATCCAAACCCGGTTTCTAGCACATACCGCTGTGCCGCTGGGAAGCATTTTGTGTATTTTTTTAAAATTTAAGAATCTTTCTTCTGACGGTTTAAGAAGTTAGCCGGGTATGAATGTGGGAATATAAGTTTTAGCATTAGAAATTTAAACTTTTGTCTCATCAGGGGGAGATTAGCACAAAAATTACACACTTCATTTTATATGCGATAATTTTGAAAAATAAACTGGAATTCGAAGAAGTTGGCTAGTCTTATGTGATTAAATTGTAACGATTGTCTTATAATATTCTTCTTTTTATAGTCAGTTATCACTTTATTCTAAGTATTGTTAGGTCTCTGGTCGTTTGTTAATTTCC
>NW_013668462.1:0-1852 GCF_000517525.1 Limulus polyphemus | reverse complement strand
GCACACTATTTCGAGAAAACATTGTTACCCCACAGGACGCCAGATTCAGTATTAAACACCAGGACAAGATCAACTCCTTTATCAACGCTAACACTGCTTTCTTTTCCACCTCTTTCCCGGTCAACACACTCCAACACCACACTCCGAGTTCACCTCAAGATACATCTACCCCTATAACCATACCTGAAGTTAAAATTCACCTGAAAAATCTCAAAAATAAAGCTCCCGGCGATGACAAAATCCCCAACGTAGTTTTAAAAAACGCATCCCCCAAATTTCTGACACATCTCACTAACTTATACAATCTATCACTTTTCTCGGGTTATCTCCTCAATGCATGGAAGTCAGCTCTCTTCACGGTTATCCCCAAAAAAGGCACCCAATCAATAAATCCAAGTGATTTCAGACCCATAAGCTTAATTAACTACACTGGCAAACTTCTAGAGAAAATTATAACGACAAGGTTATTATGGATGCTAGAAAACAACAATACATTATCACACATCCAGAACGCGGGTCGCAAAAACAGAAAGACTGCTGACCACCTCGTTCGACTAATAGAAACCACGTTTACAGGATTTAATAAACTACAGGCCACTATTGCCACATTCTTAGACGTACAGAAAGCTTTTGACACTGTCTGGCACAAGGGGCTCAAGTACAAATTAATAAAACACAAAATACCCACGACATTCACAAAATGGATTTCCAACTTCTTACTCAATAGATCGGCGAAATTCAAAATCAACACTTCAGTCTCACAACCCTTCACATTTAACGCAGGTGTACAGCAGGGGTCTGTCTTAAGCCCTCTGCTGTATAGACTCTTCGTTAACGACCTTCCGCTGCCAACCACGCCCCTCACGCACGCCTCACAATATGCCAACGATATAGCCCTATGGAGCACCTCCTGGGACCCTCCACTAGCGGCAAAGAAAATTCAAACATCCCTTGACAAAATCACACAGTGGTGCAACAAATGGAGAATAATACTTAATCCAACCAAAACCCAGGCAATCATACTCAGCCGTAGATTAAACAAAAGACTCAAGTGTGTCAAGCTAGCTAAATTAAACCTGTACAATAACCCAATTTCATTCACTAAATCTGCCAAATTCCTATGTATAACCATAAACACTAAATTAACTTGGCACACGCATTTTTAAGGAAATTTGCAAGAAAATTAAAACAAGAATAGCCTACCTCTACAAAATTAGTCACCACGCCCACGGATGTAGACCACAAATAATCATGTACATTTACAAAACATTTATCAGACCATTATTAGAATATAGCGCAATGATTACATGTAACATGAATAATAATCAACAGCAGATTTTACAAAAACTGCAAAACAAATTAATGCGTCTCGCTTACCGATTCCCTCACTACACACCGCATGCTACGTTGAAAAACACACATCACTACACACTATACAAGACCGCATTTCTAAACTCGCCGCCAAATATTACAAAAAAGCCACCTATCGAAATTCACTCACAGCCGAATCTCATAAAATTGCCGCCACCCCCAAACCATGGAGTAAATATCTATCCCCATATAACATGAGACACAAATACCTATCCCCATACAACATGATACACAAATACCTATCCCCATACAACATGATACACAAATACCTATCCCCATACAACATGATACACAACACCACTACCACACCTCCATGATCAACAGAACTACTCATAACATATTATATTCTTTGCTTAATCATTTCATTGTTCAGTATCTTTCCAGGTCCTCAGCACGTCACTAGATCTTCACCTGGGCACTTGTCGGGCTTCTATTTGGTCCCGACTAGTGAAAGTGGGTTTTCTCGGGGTACTCCTGTTCC
>NW_013668461.1:149710-155450 GCF_000517525.1 Limulus polyphemus | reverse complement strand
TTATTTATTTTATTGTCATTAAATGGGTAATGAGTCACAAAACAAATAATCAAAACATTTCAGAAGTGGGGGCGCCAAAAGTGTCTTTGCCCCTGGGTGCTGAGAACCCTTGCTACGCCACTGAATGTGGCCTTGGTAAAAGTGTCCAGACATTTTAGCCAACCCACTCACTTGCAATTCTCTGAAGATAAAGAAAATTAAAACATTAAGCATGATGCTAAAATTTAATTACATCTTAATCCATGCAAACTTTAAAAAATATAAAACAAACTCATATCCTGCATGGTATATGCCACTCAAGTCTTTAATGAGTGCTTAGGAATGCATATCAGCATTGGAAGTTCCATGATCTAAGAGTTTATGGGAAGGTTACTGTTCATCTGAGCCATGAATGCAAGCTTTTATGGTGTCTTGAGTTTCGAAGTTGGGGTGAAGAATGATGAGAGACCACTCTATGGAACAATGAACCTTCCATTTGTCATGTCCTTCTTATGAACGGGTCTGGGTTTTGATATTGATGGGCCATCCCAACCAAAAAGAGAAGTGGTGAGTAGAATTATAGTGTAGGTGTGTTTTAGCTGATTCACAGTTGGTCCACTGTTATTAGTTCAGGGTGTGATTGAGATAAAGTACAGCTAATATTTGCCTAGGGCAGCACAGTACCTCAACTGAAACATCACAAAATGTTTTGGAACACCACCAATGGGACAAACGGCAAAATCTCATTACATATAGAGTTCCTTTGTAAGATTAGTGGTCTATATCATCAAATATACAACAATAGGTGGCAAGTATTAAAAATAGTAACTCATGAGTACTGGAACAATGGCTTCGGCTGGGAATTTAAACAATTTTATTTTTAAGTTTCTGAATATACCATAAGGCTTTTTTTTCCCCTTCAAATAATGTTTTAATGTAAAAATCATCAATGTTTTACTGGAACTTGAATTGCTAAATTAACACAAGCAGCAGCTCACACCAAGTATCAGGACAGCACATCTCCATTTGTTAATGGGCTTGTCTTCATTGACAAAAAAATTCATTAGCAATTACATTAAAAAATACTGTTCATGGCTCCTCAGTGGCCCAGCAATAAGCCTGAAGATTTATGATGATGAAAACTGAGTTTCAATACTCATGGTGGCCATAGCACAGATAACATTGTTTTGTGCTGAATAGCAAACAAAGAAACAAAAATGTTACTGGAAATAATGACTTGGACAGTCTGCACTCTTCATCAGGTTCTTTGAAAGCTTATGTAAAGAAGTCATAAAACTATTTATTAATATAACAGGGCCCCAGTGGCACAGTGGTATGTCTACAGACTTACAATGCTAGAAACTGGGTTTCGATACCCGTGGTGGGCAGAGCACAGATAGCCCATTGTGTAGCTTTGTACTTAACTTCAAACAAACAATAATATAACAGCTTTAAAATTTGGAAACATGTAGTTATGTGGTTGGGCTATAAATTGAGTCAAAAGAGCAAAGATTTGAGATGTCATTAAAAGAAAAAATTCACAACTAGTTATGAAAGGAAAACAACCTAGTCAACTGTTTTAGAATTTTCATGCAAAGCTACACAAGGACTATTTGCAGATAGCTATCCTTAATCATGAACTAATAGACCAGAGAGAAGACAGCTAGTCAACAGAACCTGTTACCAACTCTTGTATGATTGAACACTGGGTTTTGACAGTCACTCTTATAATACACCCATGTCTCCAAAGTGTTGAGTGTGATTTTATTGCAGATTCACAGTCAGGGCTTGCTACCTAACAAGCCACATCATTGTATTTGATATAAAAATAAACATATAAAGGTAAATACTTTAAAATGTGTTGTAAATACAGCTGAGGAGGTAGATAGTGGTCACAAATTACATATAAAACTACCTTAACATTTAATATCATACAGTTATGAAAATATAGTGTTGAAAATGCACATGGTTTGCTCATTACAAATTTTGTATGCTTAAAGACCTGCATTTCCTTTATTCATAAATATGAAATAGAATTATATATCTGTTACTTAGTGAAAATATAAAGCAATTAAGTAAGCTTATATTATTTATAAATAGGAAAAAAAAATTCTATATTTAATGATGTCAAATTTTGAACACTTATTTCTAATATTTTCATTTGGATTTAGATACAAATCCAAGATGTGGAATAACCTTCAGCACTCTTCTTCAGGTTCTCTAAAAGCTTGTGAATATGAGACTGAACCTATTATAAACAAATTCTTACAATTGGAAGCAAGAAAAGTTGGAAAGAGAGAACAAGGATGGTTAATATCAATCAGATAACATAAAATTTTTCCTTTTTTATTATATCAAAAAAAGGGGATTTTGCTCCTAGTTGTTCACAAACAATTTCTTATAATATGCAGAAATAACCCACAAAATAATAAAATTTAATGAGTTGGTGACATACACCTGAGTACATTTCCAGGCTTAATGTATACATTTTATTACTTTCATGATCTGAGAATAAATCTAGAACTTCTCCAGGTTTGACTACGCCACCCACCTGGAAATTTTTTTTGTTTTCAGTAGTTTTGTTAATATCCTTTACATTCAAGCCATATTTCTTCTGGAAAAATTGATTCTCCATTGCAGTACTGTATTTAATAATACATTTATGAAATTCACTAATGCACATATGGCATCAGTATAAATTGAAAAAAAAAAAGAGTCCATTTAGTGAGGCATGGCCCCATAGTATGCCTCTCAAATTCTCATATACATGGAACACCAAATATCATTGGAGCATATGGAAATCATATTTAGTGAGCCATGGCCCCGTAGTATGCCCCTCAACTTCTCGTATCATTGGAGCATATGGAAATCATCCTATTATTGCATACAAATCCAACGAATTCATGGAGCTCAATCAGAATAGAAATAATTTTTAATTAACCAAATAAAAGGCAAATTGAGAAGATGTAATTAAAGCTGTATACATAGATTTTTACATGATAATTTGAAAGAATTGTGTGTGTTTACCATAGTTGGATCAAGTGAGCAAAATACAAAATGAAGGGCCATATCATAACGTGATCTTGTGGTTAAATAGCTGTACTTAAAAGATGACTAATGTGGTATATGATGGTAAAATGTTCAACAAGATCAAATTACAATATTATTAGCAATGAATGGCTCTTAAAACAGTCAACATTGAATGAACGGGATATTTTTTTAAAAATACCTCTCTCGGTCTCTTGATTTGTCCTGGTTCAGTGCATGTCTTTCACTGCCCTTGCCAACAACTAACAAAGCTTCCTACTGTCCAATCACAACACACATTCTAAATTTTCATGGAGTGGATTATTTTACATTTAGATGAAGTACACGTGGGTAATGAAAAGAAATAACAATTGAATGAGGAATGGGGTCCAAAAAACTGAACCAGATTCCTATGAATCACAAACATGATGTTCACTGTGGAAAAAAAAACGAAATCTAGAAAAAATGGAAAAATCCCATCCCTGTGTATAATTTATTACTTTTCATGATCTGACAGCATAAATCTAGTACTTCTCCAGGGCTTACAAATTAAATTTCACACTTTCTTAGATGTTTAAACATAGAAATATTTAGAATAGTAATTACTATGACCACTAAAATGTAGGGTTCTAAGAACACTACTTAGAAGGCATAAAGCTATTTATTAATATAAAAGTTTTAAAATTTGGGAACATGTGTACTTGGACTATAAACTTGAGTCAAAAGAACAGAACAGTGAAAGTTCTGGAGAAATGTTTTAAGTTCTTCAAAAAGAAACTGCAGTTCACAAATTTCAGACACTTTGGTACTGTATGATTTTAGATTAGAATAAAAAAGTTCTTGTTAACAAATTCATATATTTAGAGTTTTTTCATTACTGAAAGGTAATAAATTATCCTTTCTTTAAATATCAACTTCATTATATTAACAAATAAACCTTTATATGATAATTTGACCTTTGAGAAAATGCTTAATATTTTTATGATAATATATGCTTGATTATAACTGACTGGAGAGATGTCCATGGAACACATTTTGATGCTACAAATGAATTGATGCAAGAAAACTTAGGACATTCAATAAATTACTAGTAGGTAAGAAAGCAATTACAGAAATGTATGGTTTTAGAATAAATCACTGATTGAAAAATCAGACATAAGGTTCATTGATAGAGAGCCTAAGTAGTAGACTGAATGTGACGTGGAAGAAACTATGAAAAGAACAGCATGAAATGAAAGCATATACAATGAAAGTTAAATAGAAGTCATAACTACAGACTCAGTGTACAGAAATACATGTAATAGAAGCTGTATATAAAGATTAATACAGTGCAAAGAATAAACTTAGAATCTTCATCATGTAAAGAGTGTGTTCTAGAAATAAAAAGTTTTACTACAAGACATGTATTCTTTAGTGTATTAATACAATATTCTTAAATGCTCAACATAATAGATGAATTTGATTCTTCTGAACACATGGTTTCTGGCAATATGCCTGTGACTTTTGGGGAGGTAAATGTTATTTGTCAACCTCCCCTGGACTGTCATGCTGTTTCTGACTATTTTTAGCAACAGTTAAGATATTTTGAACTGAGTGTTGAATATCCTCTGGAAAGAAAAAGTTACAAAAATGTGGATCTTTCACTGGAATGAAGATTTATTATATTATGATACCCAGAAAGCTTAATACCAAAAACTGTACAAGGTATTCTAGTACAGATGATAATAGCCCTTGGCACAAGGAATATATTATGCATTCTAAAGAACATACAGACTGAAGCTGCTTATGTTATGAACTAATTTTTTTTGACACACACTATAATTATGCAGCACTTAATGGCAAAGGTAATTCAGATAATTCTAACAAAATATAAAATTCACCAGCAATGATTAAAAAAGCAGAGATACAAACTTGGTAAAATGGACATTAAGAAATATTACAGATTAAAAGATTCACATAAATATTTTCATGGCAGTGGACTGTTAATCTATTGAAGAGCCCTATTTATTAGAAAACTGGTTACTTAAGCTGAGAGATATGTTTATCAAAGCTCAATTCCTGAAGCATGATGCAAGACATACAAGATATCTGAGGACGACAAGGACATCCTAGAGCATGAATAAACACTTTTTTCCTTCCATTTCCTCTAAAAATCTCTGGTATCATGACTAGCACACATCCCATGTCCAGAACTCAATCCAGTGTAGGTACTGAAGAGGTCAGAAAAAGAACGGCTGCTGTTATGAAACACAGTTGTCACTGAATAAACAGACAGTTTGTGCTGGAAACCTTGGTGGGAAATGGAAGATTTTGTGTTTTAGGAACATGGAAACACCTAAAAGAGAAAAAAGTAATGGAAACAAGTATCATAAAAAAGCACACATGATAAACACTCTTAAAAATAATGTTATTTTAGATAATATGCAAATATGTGCATTGAATGTATAAAAGCACTGAATCATAAGAAATACAACAGTCTGCTCATAACAAGTACATGTTCTGGCTTTTACTGTAAGGAAACTTTTACAGGAAAGAAAAAGTAAGAAAAATATAGCGGAAAATGATCAATTCAAATATTATTAAAATAGAATAGGAAAAAATGAAAAATCAGAAGTATTCATATAATACGTAGTTCGTATAGCTTATTCAGCTGTAACACAAAGGGTGTCTTCTTTTTTAACATCTCATTTATCATCAAACTCAATGCAATTGTGATTCTAGTAACTAATGTTAA
>NW_013668461.1:144838-148759 GCF_000517525.1 Limulus polyphemus | reverse complement strand
CATCAAATTTTGGGGTAAAAAAAGTGCGTCTTATACAAAGAAAAATATGGTAATAATACCACATTGCCTGTGAAGACAGAAAAACTAAAAAAATTATATTATTGATATTATAATAAGTTGAGCAAAGTGAAGTGTTTTGACAATGCATCTACAACAAACTGCATCTGAGATTAACAGATACATGGTGTTTTAGTTCCTGTGCAGAGAGATCTTTGTTTGGCCTTCAGTAAAGAGACTAAAACATCATCTGTTTTTAAATGCTGACAAGTAGTTTATATAAGATTAAATGTGAACACATTCTCAGGCCTCTTGTAGGTTTAACTATTAATATTTATCTATTTAACTACAACTCTGAATTTAAAATCTGGTATAATGTATGATGCAAGTTCAAAAGAAGTAATAATCAGTTAACTTTAATAAGTTGGTATAAATTATAATTCTGTTTATCTATTTTCACTCAACTGAACTTCAAAGACAATAAAAATCTTGTTACTTGCTGGGTTTCTTTAAAATAGTTGGCATATAAAAATTTTTCTTGACAATTGATACTCATACTCAATGTGCATAATTAAATAATAAGAGATACAAAACTATCACTTGCTGGTGACTCTTGGTGAGTGGAGTTTTCTTTTTAACCTTATTTTTTTCACTCCAACATTGTACAATTCACTTATTCATTTGTTTACTGCAAACAGCAATGTTAAGAAAAATGCTGTGTGTGTGTGTGTGTGTGTTGTTTTTGGTTGAATGAATAAAAAACATGCTCAGTATGTTTATTGTAATATTTACAAGGGCACTAATGCTGTCATATACAAGACAAATCTACAGATATGCACATGATGTTTTAAACACCACCATCAGCAAGTAGTGATAAGGTAGATATTTATGTGATCATCAGTTGGTTAAATTAACATAAATATATCACAAGAGCTTACTCAGTAGCCAGATGCTCTCAAGTGGTCCCCTAACTTTTCAACAACCATGTTGAGATTACCAGCTGGAACTCCATCAATTGTAGCTGCTGCAATTAAACCTGAAAAAAAAAAATTACATGCTATTCCTATTCAACCTAAGTAACACAACAGTTTCTTTTAAGCTTCTAACAAATAATGTTTTTCTTAATATCATGAGGAAAGAAACACGTATACAAAAAACCTCATGGGCTATGCAACTTTACCACAACAACATATCTCATTATTTAGATATTTATTGAGTAGAAAAATACCCTTGGCTGATGAGGTTGGTGAAAATGAGAGCATGACCACTATACTTGCTAACATGTATGCTTACGTATACAATAAGCCTCTGATACATGCCAGGGTTTATGCATTATTTTTAGGTCTGAAAATTATTTTATGCCACACATTCTATAAGTAGTATACTAACTTTTAAAATATTTTTAAGATAAACTAATATGGTAGAAACATCATTAATTAACATGTTTTTCTTTCTGCTACAATGTAAGATCAACAAGTTCATGGAATGCATTAACAATGCTACTTCATTACATATTACTTCACACATCTTCAGTGCGAGAAGAATAGTCTGTTGAAAATTAGTACTGAAGATGTTCTTTAAAGAAAATCAACAATTAGCAGGCTAAAAGGATTCCTTTCAGAGTTTGAAGTTGTTTTATCATATGTCTTAAATATTAAATGCCCACGATAATTAGTGTACACTTTAGTGTCTTATTGTTTACTATTGCTCTGTATTTTAAATACTTGGAAGACTGATCCTTAACTAGTGCACCCACAAGCTGTATAACATAATTGAAAACACTGTTAGGAGGCATTGCTACAAAGTAGTTGTAGTTAAATATGACTACAAGAGTACATGAATCAATAAAAATAGCCTTAAAGATAAAGCTCAATTATACAAGCAAGACAGTACATGGTCTGATTAGATATTATATTTCAAAATAACAAACCCAATACTAAAATTATATAAGAATAACTTACATTGTTCTGTGGCTACCACACAAAGTGCTGAGCTTCCCTTTCTGCCCCGAAGCAGGGTGTTTTCTGCATTCAAACAAATGTATTTTTCTCCACCAATACGGATACCATTCTCTTGGAACACCGTGGGATTAGACCTCATACTGTCCACTATGAACTTGAGCTCATTGGGAGTTATCTGCAATAAAAGTTGTTTTACACTAGTAATTGTTAATTCAAATCTTGTTTTTTATTTTCCATTACAAAAATGAATTACTTTTTTTTTGCATTACTTACAACCATGTATTCAATAACACAAACTATTTGTGTAACAAGAGTTGTATTGGATAACAGAGCCAGACTTATGTGCTAGAAGATTATTTAAAATATCCTTTTATTGATGTCTTTTGATGTTGAATCACAAAATCTTGTCAAGAGAATCCATTTAATCCTCCTGTTATGTTTTGGGCCTAATTGAACCAGCTCTGGTTTAACAATGTTTGACAGAACTGTTAAGTATATGTTTGAGTTTATTATAATGAGAGTTTACATTAATTTCTAATATTTAAAACAAAACATAAAAGCCAACTAAAGATTTTTTGGCAATTCAAGAATGTTTTCAATTTGTCTGAAACTGTGTCATGCCAATATGACCCAAAGCATAACAGATGTGACTAAATTCTTAATATAATGGGAAGGATAAAAGGTAGTTGAAAAAGTACATGTGATTTTCAAATTTGGAACAATGTTTGGAAAAGAAGGAAGTGATAAAATTATCTAATTCTCAAGTTACTAAAATATAAGATTAAAAAATGGACCAACAGAGTACTAAAATATGGAATGGCAAAACAGGTCAGCAAACTACTAAAATATAAAAAGGTAAAATGGTCCAGTAAACTACTGAAATATAAAATAGGCCAGTATGCTAGGATAAGAAGGGTAAAATAGGTCAGTAAATGACTAAAGTACCAAACAGTAAAATGGGCTATTCTCCAACACTTAAAAATAACAGAGACATTAGTGTTTCTCAAAATCTTTTTGTTTTTAAGGTTACAGTACATAAAAAAATTACTTTAATTTTTAACCCCAATATTGTAATGAAGCATCTCAGAAACAAAAAAGTCCTTTGCTTGTTTCTATAAGAAAATAATGAATAATGAGTTGGGGTAAGTTCTAAATCAGGTTATACAACTTTTTCTGTATCCAAATATGATGATCAGTGAGAAACATTGAATAAATTATATAAACTCAACTTCTTTGTGGGTTGATCTAAAGTACAAAATAGTAACAACCACATCTGTTACAGCCTGATGAAGAGCTTCACGCACACACAGGAGTGGCAATAATGGTGGGGGCTTGCTGGGGCTGATGCTATCCCAAAATTACTTTAGCTTCCCTTTACCTACTACATCTCACAAAAAAGTGTTTGCTGTTAAAATTGGTTCACTTTCTAAATACTAGAGAATGTGTACCCACAGGATGTAAAGTGTATCCCCCCCTCAATTATTTTTCTGGCTTAAGTCATCTCTCCCTGCCTCACAAAATCGAGGCTGGCACCCCCCCCCCCCCACAAGAAACACTGCTGTTCAAAAAAAAGACAAATAAAACTGCACATGTTGCTTTACATGAACATGTATTTTACATTCAGATTATTCACTCTTTCTGTTAAGAGGGATATATGTGGCCATAAACCTGCTGTGCACTTGAAATTTTATGATCATATGGATGAAAATTTACTTATGAGCTCTTAAACCAAGCCACTCCTTAACCAACAAATGTCAAGCAATGTAGTTCTGTTAAAAATCTGTAGTAACACAAAATAGCAGCAAATATTAAACCAACTTTAAATAAAAGAAGACCAAACCTGCAGGAAATAAGCAGACTTTTCAAATCTGATGGTTGTTTTAAAAATAGTGATAAACACAACTCATGCCTGATGTATTTGATTAAAAAGTAACTGCAAAAAATCAAGAGACAATATTGCTCA
>NW_013668461.1:142563-144674 GCF_000517525.1 Limulus polyphemus | reverse complement strand
AAACTTTAGGTATACTCTTTAAAAATAATATTTACTACAGGTGTTTGGAATTAGTTAAATTAGTTTGTTGTTTGAGAGACTTGTTTGCTGAATTCTGGACATATATATATATATATATATATATATATACATATTTGTGTGTACATATGCAATGATATTTATCAAAAGTTACAGTTCACATAAGAGCATGCTACAGTACAATATAAATGTTAGCTTTCTAAGTCTAAACTAACTTACTGAAAAAAAAAAGACTTGAATTATTAAAATACGTGTAATAAGTAAATAAGATTATTATAAGTGTTCTGTTAGAAAAGAATACTTCCCCAGAACAAGCATCATTACAAGTTATCTTCAGTTTGTAATGTACTATAAATATAAATATCATAAATAACAGTGTTAAAAAGTACAGTAAAATCCATTTATTCAATTAGAGTAACCCAAGAGTTGGAGGTGGATGCTGTTGGCTAATTGCCTTCCCTCTAGTGTATCACTTCAAAATTAGGGACAGCTAGTGAAGATAGCCTTTGTGCAGCTTTGCATTGAATATCCAAAATAAACAAACTCTTGACAACTATTGTACTACAATTATCACCATTGTCAGCTTAAGTGTGTGTGGACAGTAGTATCTACCACTATCAACAATATGATATAATGGAAAATGAAAGCTACATTTATCTTTATTGAATATCAGAAGCAAACAAATCTTATCAGACATGTATGTTTTTTTTTTGTCTATTTCACAAAAGTTAAGTCCATGTTACATATATGTACATCAAATAATACATGTTGGATTTTGATGAAATCAGTCAAAAATGTTCATTAGTATTCTTAGTTCATAACAGATGTAAAATGAAGTCTATTATAGCATAATGCCTAAACTGACACAGCACAGTCCTTCTTAAGCAAACAAGTGAAATGAATCATTACCATAAAACCAATAATTTTTATTACTTCATTCTTAATAAGCCAAAAGAGTATTCCCATAAGAAGTTGTAACAGCATTTAAATTACACTTTCCTATATGCTGTTACTGACAAGGCCTTTTGTTTAATATTAATGTTATCCATCAGGCTAACTGGATTACTCCTAGACTTAGTAGAAAACTATTTATATCACTCACTAGAAGACAGAAGGCCAACAAAGCACAATTCTTTCTTAGATAATAGAATAAAACAGTAAACAAGTCTCGTAGTTACCAGTCTCTTTCATAACCCTGAATTTATTTTTTTTATAAAATAATAGGATATAGTGGACATAATAGTGGATATGGATAATTTATTTTAAATAAATACTTTTTAGTTTCAGTTTGAGAAAGGAAAACAATAAATTATGTCAAATTTTTATTGTTGATTTCATAAAAATCCATTTCTTCCATTTAAACAGATACGTCTCAGAAAATCCAACCAATTAACTAAAGAACTTTGTTATCTGATGAGTAACATAGGGAATAGGTTACAAATCTCCCACACATCAGCTATATTCTAAGAATTTATGAATAAAAGTACAGAAGCTTTAAAATGTATTAATTAAAAACAGAAAATTATACCATACATATAGTATTGATTTTAAGCTTCATGAGCACAGGTTTCTATAACTAAATGCTTCAAAATAAACTCATATGAACACTGATGATAAGATTTTTTCATATTGGAGAAAATGAAGTGTACTTATTACGGCAATGACAATGGAAGGATTAAAAATATTATATTTACATAAGTTGAACATTTTGGAATACACTTATTCCATCATCAGCAAAGTCTGAAAACAAGGTGTATTGAGATATATGAGTGCAAATGAAATAAAATATTAATGACATTAGAAAACATCAAGATTAAAAAAGATCATTTTGATCTAAATAACTTACAAACACCCTATCAACAAAAACTGTTCTAACTAGTGTAATGCCAAACATACATCTATTTTACTTTTACTAGAAATGCTTTAGTCAAATATTGCTACAGGAACTATACATTTCTTTGAAACAAATTTCACATAGCTGGAGGCGGCTTAAATGGGTAATGAAGAAAAACTTTAATATAAGTTTAACATAACAGCAAATGTACAACGTTTCGACAAGGTTTTGTCATCATCAGGTACAAATAATATACACT
>NW_013668461.1:138134-141638 GCF_000517525.1 Limulus polyphemus | reverse complement strand
TCATACTTACAAAAACTGCCTCCATAGATTAACTCTTATATTTTAACAAGTAACTCATACTTACAAAAACTGCCTCCATAGATTAACTCTTATATTTTAACAAGTAACTCATACTTACAAAAACTGCCTCCATAGATTAACTCTTATATTTTAACAAGTAACTCATACTTACAAAAACTGCTTCCATAGATTAACTCTTATATTTTAACAAGTAAATCATACTTACAACAATTTCTTAAATACTAGAATATTTTGATTTGTACAGCACAAACTTTTATTTATACAGTATTTCTCAATTGTTTATACATATATCTGTATATTGGATTTTTGAACACTTCCTACAATTTTGGATAAAACCTGAAATTCTGCATGTAGGCTGTATGTTGACTCCAACAGAATACCAATAATGTTTTTTTAGTTTTTGAGGGCTTCAAAAATGGGGGATCAAATGATTTTTGGAGACCTTGGGTATTGCTGTACTGATCTACTTGAAAATTGGAATTATTAGGTTTAAAAGAGCTATTCAAAATAATATTACCATTTCAGATTTAGGAAATTTTCAAAGTGAAGTCCCCATATAGGGGTCAGAAAGGGTTCTGTGTGCTCTCTGGTCTGGATCTACAGATTTGCAAGAAAAGCAATGTGGAGATATGAATTCAGATTTTTTTTTGATTTTCAAAAAGTCCCCAAATGGGAGATCAAAGAGCTTTCAAGCTTGGCTACATAGATATATGTGAAAATTGGAAGCAACACTTAAAAATGTTGTTCATAACAAGGTATAAAAATCTGTTTCTATAGTTATTGTTCCCCATGTATTTCTATAGGTAATTTCTAGCTTGCATATACAGGGTGATTAAAAAAAAATATTTGCACTTATATGGGATTTTCTGTTACTTTGCCCATATTGTTCATGACTATCTGGACAGAATTTTTTCCCAGGAGATGTATTGGAAGAGGTGGTCCTCTGAGGTGGCTTGCCCATTCACCAGATTTAACACAGTGTGATCTTTGGCTGTGGGATATGGTTAAAGAACGTGTGTATGTACGTGATCTCCGGGAAAGGATTACAGAAGTCATACAATCAATACCACCTGGGATGAACTCTAGAGCTCTGGATGCAACGTTTGACCGCTTTCAGATATGCATAGATATTTGTGGAGAGCAAGGTAAGACTGTATGAAACATAGGAAAAAAAATATAAACCCATAGAAGTGTTAACATTTTTTTTAATCACTCTGTATTTTGTAATAAACATTAACTTAATATGATATAATACAAACTATATGTTTCATATGTTTGGTATTTTGAAAGTAATTACTAATAATTACCTATGCATTGTACGTAGATACACAAATTTTCACAGCATACCAGGGCTTGACACTAGCAACAGCCTGAGAGAAGTAAGAAATACTTTTAGAATGGTTGCTAACATGACACACTAATTTGATGGGACTATTTGCTTGTTATGGATTTTGCGCAAAGCTACATGAGGGCTATCTGCACTAGCTGTCCCTAATTTAGCAATGTAAAACTAGAGGGAAGGCAGCTAGTCATCACCACCGCCAACTCTTGGGCTACTCTTTTACCAATGAATAGTAGGATTGTCCATCACATTATAATGCTTCCATGGCTGAAACAGTGAGCATGTTTGGTGTGACGGGGATTTGAACCTTTGACCCACAGATTGTGAGTCGAGCACCCTAACCACCTGGCCATTGATGGGACTGACAGCTTAATACTGAGTATCTGTTTATTCTTACCTTTCTAATACACTCACACTTTTGATTTATTGTTTTATTCAATGTAAAATGGTGATATTGATTTCTCAAACTTAGCATGCTCAAGCTGTATTTCTAAAAGCAGAAAAGGAAGTATTTAACAGCTGTTTGGAAAATTATTTTCTTTCTCTGCAGATTTACATCTGTACCCTGCTCGGTCTTTGGATATATGTACATTATACTTATAATACAGTATATAATCTCCATACAATGTTTTGAATGTCTTTTACTCACACAGTATTTCTATATTTATACAGAAATTATACTAATTATACTAATTTATTCTTGTAAATTATTTGGCCAGAAAAGCTGTTTAAAATACTAAAAAATAAATGTGAAGTCCAGTCTATCACTTGACTTACCAATTGTTTATTTTCTAGTATTTAATCTATTAATTATTTATTAAATAGATTCCTTATCTTTATTGATTATTTACAATATTGTGATTTTGAATATTTTAATGGTTATATAGGTATATTTGTAGCTGACAAGTCTTGAAAAAAATAGTGGCTTACGAAGTTACATACACATATCGTTTTTACATGTCAGGCCAATATTTTGAAAGACAATGCTTCAACACATTTGGTTACACAATACTTCATGCAACCTTGTTATGAGTAATGGAACTAGCACGTGTTGGTAGATTTATTTCATTGGTCTCCAGGATACATGCTTATCTGTAGACATGAATAGCCTGTTTCTTAACAAATATTTTAAAATTTGAAACAAACTGGTACCTAAGAAATACTTTATTCATAACTAGAGTATTGTTAACTAAAAGCTTCAATCTCTTACACAAGCTCTGACTTTGGTTTATTGTTATTTGAAACATGTAGGGTTCTCACTGGCTTAAGAGTAAATGTCTGGACAAACATTTATCAAACAGTATATATAACAAGACTTATAAAGAGCTTGGATATCCATACAATATATTACTATTCACTCAATGCATGAGAGAATGTGAAGAAATATCACTATATATTTCTTATGAGTTATTACAAGTCCTATAAATCAAAATGACTGACTAATGCCATAACCCACAGTGACAGAATTTTAAGTTGGAAGTTGCCACTACCTAGAACTACAAGTAAAATTGAATTTAGCAGTATTCACAATAACAATACTTTGAATCTACTATAAAATCTTGTAACATAAAAATAACAGGTAAGTCACTCCAGATTTAAATAATCAATGCACACAATTTTTCTATAATGTAAATAGGATGTTTAATGTTAATTATCACCTTCTGGTATTTTTCAAGATAATGTTGGCCAACTGGATTTTGTATGGCTTCATATAAAAGCAGCATTTTTGGCAAGGTACAGTCTTAACTTATTCTTTCACTACTGCTGCCTTAAAATAATCATTTAACAGGCACCCATACCACTCAACCAGTCAAATAAAGGAAAAAGTATTGAGAGTGCCAACTTGCAAAGGATTTGAAATTATTTAAAAAATAATAAAATTGGGGAAACTCAAGTGCAGATAGCAGTTGCACTTAACTGATACAATGCAACATGAATTTTTGTTTGTAGTTAGTTAAGCACAAAGCTACACAAAAGACAATTAGTGCTCTGCCCACCATGGGTATTGTGACCCGGTTTCTAGCGTGTAAATCCGCAGACGTACCGCTGTGCCACTGGGGAGGGGGGGCATGAAATTTTAAATTATTTTAATATATCATGCAAATTACCATTTATGCATACCTCGGAAATTAACATTTACC
>NW_013668461.1:130666-137706 GCF_000517525.1 Limulus polyphemus | reverse complement strand
CGACTGTAGCTTTTTTTCCCCAAAAACTTTGTCTTCAAAATAAGGGTGCGTCTTATATTCCGAAAAATACGGTAATCTAAATTATTCAGTACATTTAAAGAAAAACGTTATTCAACGATGGTTAATTGGCCTTATATATTCAACACCATATACAGAAGACGACAACCACTTTGAGAAAAAGGTTTACTAGACAGTATACATTAGCACTGCAAGTTTAAATAGCTCAAAGAATTAAACTAATGAAAGTTAAAAGAACTTGTAGAATGACGACAGGTAAAGTGATATAAAACGGTCCCCTTCGACAAAAGTAAAACGGTTACTTTTGTATATCATCAGTTATGAAGTGCTGCCATCTAGAGTGAATTATATGTAGCTATTGTTTACGTAACCCCGTTCATAAACACACTGGCGGATGGGAATGATCAAAGCTTCATTTAATTTTTACTGTTTTTTCTTTTTTGAATAACTTCGATCTAAGATAA
Organism: Limulus polyphemus; assembly: GCF_000517525.1. Taxonomy (NCBI): domain Eukaryota; kingdom Metazoa; phylum Arthropoda; class Merostomata; order Xiphosura; family Limulidae; genus Limulus; species Limulus polyphemus. The sequence continues at coordinate 137,224 of NW_013668461.1, read as the reverse complement.
GCACTTTGAATTTTTTATAATCACAGAGTAGATATTTCATGGAATTTCACTTTGTTGATTTCAAACAATGAGGAATTCTAGACAGCTGATATATGGCGCAAAAGAAAGATTATCCATGTGCAACAATTTTTTTTATTATTATTTTTTGTGATTGATTTACGAGTTCATTAGGGTCCATCTTACCTCCCATTAATGACGTACGTTTCCGCCATAGGGTCGCCCGCAACGTATATTATTACTCTACAATCACTGGTCCCCATAATGTGCGGCTTGTACAAAACCTTTCCGATCTCTATCAAGAGTAATTAAGTGATTATTTAAGTTATTTAAATGCAGCATTTCTTTTAACTCTATTTTCTCGGTTTGTTTCTTTGTTTGGAAAGTTTTGGAGCTTGCAGCACCCAAACTTGGCAAGCGGATTTGAGGTGGCCAGGAGGTGTCTATCTATATGGCTTAGCCTCCTCCTAACACCCATGGGGGGTGGGGGGCTAAAACGCGCCAGGAATGTCATTCAGGCATGACGAAGTCTAGCAATAACTTTTCTGAGTCGCTGAACCTGAATCTAGCATCGTAATTAAGTTTTTCTGACCCTCGACCCTCCCCTAAGGATCTCGGGCGTAATGTTTAAAATTGTATTCAAATCTTTACTCACAAAATAGTGGGACCAAATCTGACACACGTGCTTAGGTACCACAGACGATTGTACTAACGAGGTTTGTTTGGGTATAGACTCCCCTTGGGGTATCTATAAAAGAAATTGGGGAAATTGAAGGGGATTAATCGGTACATCGGGACATCTGAGAATCATGAGAGGGCCATTGAAACCCGCAGCGGAGTGCAGGATGTTATGCTAGTTGCAATTTTTGGGCCAATCTTACATCTACGAGTAAAACAGCTCAGAAACACACACACAAAAAATGCATTTCATCAATATCAAAAAAAAAGTGTATGTCTAAACTTTGTTTAAGTAGAAATGACATTTATAATAAAAGGGATTCATTTTAAAATATTTTATTTTTTCATGACATTCATCTCAATAGGTAAAAACCACATTTAAAGTTAAAGTGGTAAACTTCCTCTTCTACTATAAGTGCAAGCAAGCTACACCAGTATGAATGACTTCTAATCCTGAAAACTATATTTGCTTATCAGCGTAAATACAATACCCACTGGCGTTCAACGGTAAATGTGATGGTTTATACGCTAAAGTTCTAGTTTCGATACCCCAGAGGACAGAGCACAGATAAACTACCTTGTAGCTTTGTGTTAAAACAATAAACGAACAAACAAAGCCGAAAACACTTTAACCAATTTCGTTAAAAGACAAGTACTTGGCCAGAATAATCTCTAATTATTGCTTATCAGATCCCTAGTGTACACAGTAATTAATGAATAAAAAATTTGTAAGTGTATTTCCTTATTTATTTTGCATTACAGATTTTCGTTAATCACTGTTGCTGTTTCAAAATAAATAATTATCATTCCAAAGTATTTCGAGGATGTGTCTAATCGAATGTAAACACTAATTAATATGTAATAAGTCATCAAATTATAGTTATTTCTTACAAAACTGTGACAGTATAGAATACATTCCTGTCAATAATAGTGGTTTAGTCACATACAACTTTAAAACAAGTCTGTCAATCTCCCCTACACTAACACCAAATTTTTACCAGGCTGTGCTTTTACTAATATAGCTTATAAACTTATAAGTATAACAATGATATAATGATGCAAAGCCTAACAATACTATTCTAAGTTTGTTTCTAAACAGAACATCTAATTAAAAAAGAACAAACAGCAAATAAATGCACAATATCTTGAGCTGACTAATATTAAAACAAAAAGCATTTCCTGCTAGTCAGTTCTCACTAACAAAAGTTAGACCAATTATGGTTTGAAAACTGATTATTCCTTGTTTATTTTGTTTGTTAGATGGGTACTCTCTATGCTTTGGTTGTAACCAATGTAATGGAATTTTGATTATTATTTTTTGGTTTCACGAAAACTTTAGCATTGATACGTAACAGAAAATTGATTTGAATAATCATGACGCTTTTTTTTACTAGTTACAATAACTACAAAACTAAGACATGTTATTACTAATACCAGTTCAGTAGTACCAACGCAAAAACCGTTTCCCTTACTAACACTGTGACACTGACAGTAATAGTAGTTACCGAGTGCCAAGGTAAGGTCAACATGTCTGGCTTAGAAATAAGTTATATTTCGTAAAGGACTTAATGTAAACCAGTTTATGGTATTAAATCACAAAAGAATTAAGTTTGTTTATTTATGATTTCATTATTATTAAAGTTTGCTCTTCATCTAAGCATGTACGGTGGAATAATAACTTACCTGTGCATTTGGGTCATTTTCTCGTTTAGCCCATATTCCTCCATTAGCAAGCCCTGCAATAACTGCTATCCTACACTGGACCTGAGAACAGATATGATCATCAACGTATACTTGCCAAGACATAATAAATAAGTTTCGGTTAAAAAAAATAAAATTAAAGTTCTTTAGTTAAAATTTTCTCCAACACTTGTAACAGTGTCCGACGTTTAAACAAAAGTAGTGTAACTCTAGTACGTCCTTGCCGGCTTCGTAAGTTGTCTGTTGTATTCTTCCGCTACCCAACATTCACCAATTAGGTTAAGAAGCACATGAGATGTGAACCATTTGGCGCTGGCTGTGAAAGAGAGCAGGCTTAACCATAAACCATATGTTAAAAAATGATCACATACAAATACTAATATTATTAGTAAATTTATGTTTTTATATTTTGTGCAAGTGACTTCAAATTTAAAAGAGGGAGTAAAATTCATTCGAAATTATAATTTATTAAAAACAACAGCTGAGTTAGTAAAACTTAGATTATATTGTTATCACTACATTGCTTTATTATCAGACAAACGCTGTCAATGGGATTAGTTTCTTTCGCGTATAATTCTACTTGTATCTTATTTCTTACGCGCCAAACGTCTTTATGAGTCATATTTACGTCACTGATTGATGTTTATTCAGCTAAAATGCTGCCATCTTTTAGGTATTGAACTAATTAATTTGACTAAAACTGTTGATTTCGAAAATACCAACAAATGTTGTTTTAATCTGTTGAAATATGGTTTAAAAAACATTACAGTATTTTATTTAATTAAATTTTGTATATAATTTTGGAGTACAATTCTAGTTTAACATTTTTGTTTGTAAATTATGTTATTTGAACTGTGTAATGCACGTTCATTTCTTGATTTTTCAGTGACCTCAAAGTGAATTGCATAAGGTAATTATAAGATACAGTCATTCTTATCTTTGATGGAAATATAAATATAACTTATGGCAAAATTAATTAACAATATTAGCTTAACTTCTAAATTTCATTTCTATTTGCACAAATATGAACAAGTATTTTATTTTTCATATTCATATCTTAATACTAGAATGTATTTACACTTTCTAAAAGAATTTTTGGTCTTTCATCGAAAAGATGCAATATTTTCAAAGAAAATACCATAAAATTTTTTTGGCTTTAAGTAGTCAGAATATATGAAATTTTCAAAATTTTGAGAATTGAAAAAAATTAAATTTTTAAAGAAACTATTGGATAGAGTATTTATGATGAAAGTACTAATTTTTAACATTTTGTTCGTTGTTAAGCCCACAGCTATACAATTGGTTATCTGGTATCGAAACCCAATTTTTAGCATTGCAAACACTCAGTCTTACCGCCGAGCCACATGAAGGCTTTTTAACATTGAAATTCGAATTTCTTGTATGATCAATATGATGAAATCTATTTTTATTCTTTTATGTCTCACTGATAAATTTAAAAGTATCAGCAAAATGCAGGTCCTGGACATGTTATGTAGAGAATAAATCGAATCCATTAAGTGAAGGAAAGAAAAACATACACACTAGTGAAAAAAAACGTTATTCACAGTAAAATGAATATATTGTTATTTCACCTAATGACAGGCCTCTAATTCTGCAGATTCTTTAACCCAAATCTTTATCCACAGTAAAAATTATGTTTTTATTTCACCTACTGGCAGGACGCATTCTGCCGAGACTTTATATGAGTGCTGGAGTGAGGGAAGAACTTTCTTAGAAATGCCTCATTGGACGAAGTTAACTTTGATTTACGCCGAAATTCAAACAAAACATTAAAGTGTAATATGGGTTTTTATTTCACCTTCTAGCAGGACGCATTCTGCCAATACTTTATATGAGTGCTGGAGTGAGGGAAGAACTTTCTTAGAAATGCCTCATGGGACGAAGTTAACTTTGATTTACGCCGAAATTCAAACAAAACATTAATGTGTAATATACGTGAACCCAACGCTGAAAAATCTGTAAATCGTTCCAATTTGTAGAAAGATGTATGCCACCCCTTTGTTCAGACATAAGGTTAAAGTTTCTAGCCGTTAACATATGCAATATTTACCCGAGTAAAATTATTTGTACATATTTACGACTTTCTACATTTGATTAACAAATATGTCATGGTATCTGCAGAAAACCTGCATGAGAATTTAGAAAAATAACCTGTTCGTTTTCATGCAAAGCTACACTAAGGCTAATTTTGAAATGACAGACTAGTGTGAAGGAAGCGGGAATTTATTTGACGATCAGGGTACCTGGAACTGTGGAACCTTAGTTTCACAGTACAGCAAAATATATCTAAATAAATATTACTAAAGATAGTTTCTATTCTAGTTATGGAAGGGTGAAATTCATGAGTAATTCAGTGATTACAACCCTCATTATCTCAGGGGAATCCCGCACGAAGTTTAAAATTAAACATTACTGGCCGAATTAGAGAATTAATTATAGGTCAGAAAAATGTAATATTTTTCCCCAGGAAGCACACACACGACGTGATTAACACCTACAGGAAGACAACAAGAGGATGACACAAAAATACCAGCAACAAGTAAGAACAAAACAAAAGCAGAATAAAACTGAAAAATAAGATCAAAATCACAATACAATTCAATATAATTAAAGCAATATTAAAAGAAAATAAATATATAATTAATTCAAAACAATAAAAAACTAAAAAAATGGCAGCCTGTTACACTATAAACAAAATTAAAACATTTCAAACTAAATTTTAAACTACAAATAAGAAAATAAAATACAAAGTAAAATAAAATACAGCAGAAATCCATTGCAAAAAACAAAATATGTAAATTATTTCAAAGCACAAAGATAATCATAATAAAAACACAGTTACAAAAAATTAAAATATATTTCTAAGTCAGATCTACTCGAAAATAATAGATTCTCCACCTTCTTTCAACAAGTGATCATATTGGGATTTTACCTACAAGCATATTTATTCTCCAACATTAGTGAGAAAAAAAAACGGTTTCACCACGTTTATCATCTGTTGCAAAGGGTGTCAGTGGCGTAGCAAGAGGAGGGCAGTCGCCCCCGGGCGCAGGTGTGAAAGGGCGCAAATCTCCTCTGGCCTATAATGCCTATTAATTAACAATTATGCCCTCCCCTTGGATATAGCGCAACTGCCCTACGTTAAGTAAATACGACACAGTGTTAAATTATTTGTGTGTATTACGCTTGCAGTTTTAACTTTTAAAAGACGCCATCTGAAATACAGTGAGACCGAATTGACGTACAGAAGTAAATTACACTATTCCATCATTCATCTGTAGATCAAATACAAGTCCTAGAGTACAACGTACAAGTAAGTGTATGTTCAACAAAAGGAAAATATGAGATTGATGTAACATATTAACTGGTGTGCAAGATTGGCAATATATGCAACAGGCAAGACCTAGATCTAGATCTAGTTAACATTATAGGCCTAAGGTAGTGGTTTGTAAATGTATTGGCTGATTGTAAATCATGTCTTACACCAACTAATGTACTAGACTTTAGGTCTAATTGCACTTATAATTTTATTTCTAGACCCTAGGTCCATCATCATACAAATTGTAGCCTATATTATAGGTAGACCTATACTAACTATTAAACTAGTCATTGCACTGGGACAGATCTAATGACTAAGTTAATAGATCTAGATGTAACATTTGTTCTAAAAGTTAGGCCTAATAAATCTAAATCTATAATTGATGAGGCAGGATTATATCTAAATCTGGGTAGATTCAATACAAGGTGCTTTCAATCTATGTACCCAAATCTAAGGTCTAGTTTAGATGTATAAAGCTAAATTTCTGTCATTATTATTACATCTAGATCCAAACCGTAAGCCAGCATCTGTTCCTTTTGATGGCAGCAAAGAGGTCAAAGTGCAATATTGTGAACATGCTATTTCATTGGAAAAAGAAAACAATGAATAAACTGTTCTCTCTCCCGTTGAAAGCTACAATAATAATAAACGAGAGGATTCTACTTTGTCAGAAACAAATCCATAGAATAGTGTTGCTAAGCCAAAAGAGGATGATCTAATAAATATTTTAACACACGGGGATATTGGATTTATGAAGTTTGATACAACAGACAACACATCGCACAGAGATTGTTAAAATTGGAGCACATGAATTTCAACATAAAGAAGATCCATTTGATGCT
>NW_013668461.1:124212-129666 GCF_000517525.1 Limulus polyphemus | reverse complement strand
AACAAGGAAAATCGGTCTCAGAAACCCCAATTGTTAACAAAATCTGCAATGAAATTATGAAATTATAAATGTTAGTAAATCAGTTGCAACCATTGCTTCGAACCTTTCACAACTAGCAATTTCAGCAAGCTGAAATTAATTCTTACATACTTGAGAACCTCAATGACTAAAGAACGACTTAGTAACTTGGCAATATTAAGTATTGAAAAAAACTTACTTAATACCTTAAATTTTGATAGTTCAATTGATGCATTTGCAGCAGCAAAAGCGCGAAAGGTTTATATAATGTAACCATGAATACCAGAATGCTACCCGTACAAGCTCTAGTTAAGTATATGTACAGTTTTGTAAACTAATAAAATTTGTTATTTGTAAACTTTAAGTAGTATTTTATCAATCTGTTTTATAATCCATGTACACTACAAGTGCCTGGCTTCTCAGATAAAACATAAGTTTCAAAACTAGGGATATAACAGAAATTTATTCTGCATGCTTGAGAGATTACTCTAGCTATGTGACTTTGAACGATAATGGATGACATAAATACCCAAATGGTTTACAAATTATGTAAGTACACCTTGTAGGCTATACTTCATTAGTTTCAGATTTACAGTTGTGATATCGTGAGATGTTATATTGTGACTTTATGTTAGGCCTGTGTAAGGCGGTAATTCATTCTTTATGTTATTGTCATTAAATGGGTAATGAGTCGCAAAACAAATAATCAAAACATTTCAGAGGTGGGGGCGCCAAATGTAGTACACAGGAAAATTACTTTTGCCGTCACAACAAAGTAATGAGCCCCAACCGCTGTTTATCAGATTAGTAGTCTATCTAGGCGATGGGAACAGCCTGCTACATCAGGTAAACACAAAAATGACACAGACAAAAACCTAGCAAAAGGATTTACGTTTTACCTGATTTATACAGTCTATGTAAATTGCTGTATTAGAGTACAAATTCCTTACTACCCTTCAGGAAGGTTAGTATATACAAATCAGACTATTCAGGTGCATACTTGCATAGTGATTTAATACAAAATCGTGCCAACTTATGAGCAAGTTCAGGAGTTCATCCCAAAAGTTTATATATATACACACACACGCAACGTCTACTAACATTCGCCACAAAACCTAACCAGAGTGCTTTGAAAGCAAAGCCTATTCAGTATATTAGTTTGTTCAAATTCCTAGTTGTCATCAACAGCCGTCACCAAATTAAAGTGGAAATTTATATCTGAGAATTCCAGTGCCTAACCCCCTAGTTTAGCCCCTCCCCCAGTAACACAGCAGTATGTCTGCGGACTTACAACGCTAGAAACCGGGTTTCGATACCCTTGGTGGGCAGAGCACAGATAGCCCAATGTGTAGCTTTGTGCTTAATTACAAACAAACAAAAAACCCTAGTTCATTTTTTCTGAGAAAACATTGAAAAGTAAACTATCCGGTACAACATTTTACTGAGTATTTACTGTATTAGAGTAGAAGAAGTCATCATCAGTATTGACGATAGTCAGAGTTATATGACCAGGAATGACTTTGTGTCGTGCGGTAAAAGGTTCACAATACCCATCACTCCTGGATTCCCTAATTGTGGATAGCTAGATGAAGTGTTTTTATATTTAATCATATGTTCCTCAATGTAGCTCTCCCACAAACTTTTACTTATCCAACAATAATGTTTCAGCTCTCTGTTCATACAGTTAAAGTTTGGGCGCTCCTTTGTGATTTTCTTAGGTGGGGCTGCATCTCCCCTCACTTAGTTTAACCACTACCTAGGATATGATCTCAAAACCTCAGCTGTCTATCTAGCGAGTCGCGTGCATTATTCTCTGCAGAAAATTTTCTACAATTCACTAGATAATTGCTTTCATAAAACATTTGACCAAATGTCTCGCTACTAAATATCAGTCGTTAATTGAGAAAGTAACGGTCGCAATACCCTTTCAGTTGTATATTTTACATCCAATTTTCCAACAAACTAAAATTAAAGTGGCTATCACAAGACATACTGCATACACATCCTATTGTGAAACACCATTTAATAACTTGAAGAAGAAGTGTCCTTTTCTGCTACTGAAATTCTAGCTACCCTTTCATTTGCCATCCTCTGAAGCACGAACAGGTCTGCGTTTCACAGTACAATTAAATGACTAGGCGATAAATTCGTACTTCGCGAACGATGTATGTACTCAACTTATTTGACTATTGAAACGCTGTTTAGGGGGAAAAAGGATATAGATGGGACTAAATCCTCGATGTCCCGCATATGAAGCGTGTACTGTGTCATATGACCCAATGACTGTTTTGTTTTTCCCATATGCAGCAATATTGTAAAGAAGTGTAAAAACATGGATTGAGTATAAACGAAATATGTCTGTACACAACATTTTTGGTATAAACACCTTTTATTTGTGGATAAACGCAACCTTTAAGTAGAATCTTGAGTTTTCTTGATAAAGCGACGTTATAAGATAGTTATAAATAGTGAATTTTTAAAATTATATTATCAAGAAATGTAAAAATCTTCGTTTGTAGTTATTTCACTTACTTTTTCCTTCCATAATGGTATCAACTTTTTTTACTACCATAAAGTATTAGCAAAGCGGTTATTTGCTGTAGACTATCTGCTGTGTCCACTGCATGGAATCGAACCCCGAATTTTAGCGTTGAAACCTCGTAGACTTACCGCCGTCCCAAGGGGAACATTAGCAAGGTGTCGATCCATTACCACCAATAACTTTATAACTCACTGGCCTAGAAAGGTCCTGAGTATTTCCTAATTCCAATAGATTGTAACAAAATGTTACATGGTCTGCCTGACAGTATTGCGATGGAGCACAGCAAAATTCGTTCAGCACATGCATCTGTTAAACTCTTCGACAAAAGGCAACTTGAACCAATACCTTGTGATGCCCGCACTTGTTAACAAGCATCTTGGCGTCCTATAAAGGCAATTTCAGTACGTTTTGGCATATTCAGGTTGTTCGAAGCTACCATGACCCTTCTCTTCTGTATTATGCTCCAGAACACACAAGGTGACTATTGTATATTGTTGTGATATAGACGCCCAGAAAAACCTAGTCAGATGCCCATCAACCTCATTCCCAAGGCCATATAAAGACTTCATATTTAGCTCTCACCATTGTCTGCAAAAGCTCTAGGTCTACGAAAGTACCTATCTTAGTCCTTAACATATTCTCCACTCTAGTTTTCACTTTAGTCCAGAGTTGCCAACCGTCCGGAAAAAACAAACAAAAAACTCACATTTTAACACTACCTATAAGCCCATAAACAGCAAAAAATACAGTACCAGTCAAAAAGCCACTGTTTGTCTGCATGCCAGTAAAAACAAAATTCTAAGGTTGGCACAATTGCTTTAGCAAAGACTTTCTACTTTATATCGTAAGATATATATGTTCTTAGAAAATGGCATACAATGATTTCGATTTACAAACATTAGAGATTCAAACAAAAGAGGAACATGTTCAAAATAAACTACAGAGTAATAGATACTTTTGTCATATTCCCAAATTGTTACTTTTAACTGGTCTGTGGTATTCAGATACTCTGATCTCCGACAGATTTTAAAAATATTCACACAGTTCTGGTTCTGAAAATGCTATGCAGAGAGTAAATCAAATTTGGACAGTAAAGTTTGGTTTGTTATGAATTTCGCGCAAAGCTACACGAGGGCTATCTGCGCTAGCCGTCCCTAATTTAGCATTGAAAGATTAGAGGGAAGGCAGCTAGTAATCACCACCCACCACCAAGTATTTTAACGAATAGTGGGACTGACCATCACATTATAACACCCCCACGGCTGAAAGGGCGAGCATGTTTGGTGGGACGGGGGTTCGAACCCCTGACAGCAAAGAACATAAACATACGCACTAGTAACCAAATCTTTATTCACGGTAAAAAGAATACGTGTTATTTCATCTACTGACAGGCTTCTAATTTTGCTGGCTGCTGATATGAATGAAGGGAGGCTTTCTTTGGAATATCTACACAAGACAAAGACAATCCTATTTCTTGTATGCACAGGACAAAATCAAAGGTAATTCTAATTTACCTCCAAAATTCAGACAGAACGCATACGTGCAGTATACCAAAATCCAGATAGCCCTTTGTGCTTAACTACAAACAAACAATCTTACAAAATCTATTTCATTGAAATGGTGTCAAACAAGTTTCATTTTTACTATCTATGTAATTAAAAGAACAATGTGTGTCAGTCAGTCTATGCATGATAGCTCACATAGCAACTTTTATGTTTATACGAGTGCAAAAGTAAACGACGCTTATAACATTAACTTTAAAGATAAGTACTTCATTAACATAAACAAACATGCAATGAAACATATTAAGTTATTTCTATACCTATCCGTGGCTTATAAATAACGCAATACCATTACATCTCAATGCAAATTTCAAAAGGCACCTAAAAAATCGACAATTAAGCTTAAAGTTTAAATACACTTCATACGCGAAGTCCCAGTTTACCCCCTAATATAATCTACGGAAATTAGCCTTAATTATCACTGCCAAATATAGGCGACGAAAATAACAAAAATAAATAATAGGTTGAACAATCGCCAAGTTTTTTTTTTAAAGAAGGATGATGTTTCGAGCTAGTGCTCTTCGTCAGATCGTACAGTTTACAACAAAGGCGCATGTGCAGAATTCAAAGAACTAGATCGAGCACGAGAACATCTAAACCATATTAAACTGCAAAACCAAAATACACCTATAGGCAAACATTTCACCATCAATAACCATCCAGTTGGGGGCTTTTTGATTCTGGGACTTATTAGTGCTCCAACAGACATTCACAAAACAGAACGACTGGAAATGAAATTAATCTACAAATTGGGGACCCTAGAACCATTTGGTTTAAATGAACGCTTTTCTTTCCTGTGGATTTATATTTTTCCATTTTTTGTTTATATTTTAATTGCTATCTGTTCATTTCATTAATTTTTATGTAGTAGATGTAATTTCGCTTAGAATTTTTACGTTCAACACTCAAACACTACGCATGCTAGTTCCTTGAATTCTGCGCATGCGCCTTTGTTGCAAACTGTATACGATCTGTTGAAGAACACTAGCTCGAAACGTCATTTTTCTTTAAACAAAAATATAAAAACTTGGCTATTGTTTAATCTTAATACTCACTGCCACAACTTCATTCATTTTCGATACTCTACAGGTAATATATTACGCGAAAGAAAATAATTACAAGTTTCAGATGATATACAAATACGATTTAGACATTTCACCATATTAAGTTATTGACAATAAATTTACAAAACAACAACAAAAAAGACGATAGTTGATTTTTACAATTCTTGGTACCATAATGTTAAAAATTTAATATATCGTAACTATTATACATTTTCAATTATCTCAATATATATATATATATGTGTGTGTGTGTGTGTGTGTGTGTGTG
>NW_013668461.1:117956-123388 GCF_000517525.1 Limulus polyphemus | reverse complement strand
CACACACACACACACACATATATATATATATAAAAGGAGTTTAGTGACGTCATGAAGGTCATCCGGGTCTATTTCTCTATGTAAGCGTATCATTTCGGCTACAATGTATGCGAAAAAGGTGTTAGGGATATTTTACTTTAGAAATAGCTAAATATATGTATATTTAAAACTATACTTCGTATGGGGAAGGTCGAGGATTCAATCCATTTAAAAAAATTTATTTTGCTACACAATGTTCGAGTAGTAAATTAATTTTAGTACATACACCGTACGCGAAGCACGAGTTTATCACATAGTTTCTGAACAAATGCAACTATTGGTGTCACTTTTTGAGAATCATAGTACAGTGTGAGTTTGGTACAAACAAACAAAAGCTACTACAACTAATTGAGAATTGGACAGGTGGTCCATTATAGATACAAAATGAAAAGCTTTTTATTACTCAATTTAAAGCAGCATGCTTTATTAACATAGCCTAAGAAATTTGTTATACATACATAATTTTTCTGCTTGCTTTCATACAATTTTGCAGGACTGTTTTTACATTTGTGTCATTGGGACTGTTGCAAGTAATACTTTGAACATCTTAAGTTTTTTATTAAGAATAATTTATCTTACAAGTCGATCAAAACAAGCTTAAAATTGGAAAAAAAGAATAGATAAAACATGGAAGATTAGATATTAATCAAATCAATCTGCTAAACTCTGCTAGTACATGACAAAACACCGATTTTACAAACCAGTGCATTGTTGATACCAAAATTGTTGTCAGCAAATAATAATAAAAAAATCCCCAAGTACGAGTATGGTATGAAATGTATTTTTTTGGGTGTACACACACATATAAAATGTATCTTACTATATTTCTTAGTGTTTTTATACCATGTGAATTTTTTTTTTATTATGCTCTTTTACTTTAAATACCTTATAAATATATCCTTGCATCTCATTTGGTAGTGTTTTATTTTTATATGAATGTATTCTCTTATACAATTGGGAAGAAATTACAAAAGAGCAGGAAAAGGAAATCACTCATAATGAGTCGCTTCTCCAAAATGTTGAGTGAATTCAGCAATCATTCCTAGTTTTTCTTCAGGAGTACTTTCCTTCTCTGTCCATTTCTGTATATATATATATATGTGTGTGTGTGTGTGTGTGTGTGTGTGTGTGTGTGTGTGATTGCATATATAACTGGGGTACAGATAAAAATACCAGAGAATGAAATTATTGAAAAAAAAACAACTGATTTTCCTGTTTAACAGCAATTTTACACTGGAATACAAACAGACATCAACTCATTTTTTAGTTTATGAATATTTTTTAACACACTTTTACACAGAGCATACAAAGAAGAGATTACTGTATTTATAAATCAGAAATTTCTCAGTTTAAGATATGATATTAGTACACACTCCAAGAACAACAACATGTGTCAACCAGAATTTCTCCAACACGTCAAGTATTACCAACTTATCATAAAATATTACTGTCACTGATACTTCTAAGTTCCATCCCATCACTGATAAATGACTGAGAGTTCAGAGCACTATGCTGAAACATTTCTCAGACTACTTTCTATAAAACATAGGTGTATGAAGAGAAATTTGAGACAAATCACACACACAGTTAATCACAACATTTTGTTTTCTTTAATATATTTATCAAACTATACATCACAGGTCATTCATAATTTGTATACTCAGTAGTATTCTTCACCAACTGTATTAAGATATTGCCATATGTTAAAGAGACTCTAGTGTTACATACAAAATTACAATAATACATGTCATTTTTTAGTTTAAGGTATTAATTATCTGTACATTTCAGAAAATACAATGGGATCTGTAGTATTAATTCTTGTTTTTCAATGGAATATATAATTTTAATTAAATGACAATTATAACATAGGTGATGGTCTTATCTTCTTTTGCAGTTGCTAGTATTATAAATAGACCTTAAAGCATGAATACATGAAAATCTGAAGTGACTACCGACAAAACCTTCAACAATAGTTTACTTACTGTGTAAAGAATTTATATGATTAAAATTAAAATTTTTGCCAATCACAAAAAAGTTTTTACTTGGCAAATTCATATACAGCAACCATGACCAGAATTCCAACTTACTTAAATAGATTATATTAATTGCAAATATTACATTAATATTCTTATAGACTAATAATTATAAATTCTGCTTAAAAGCTAGTGATCAAGCAATCCAGTTCAGTAACATGTGAATTATAAAAAAAACAACATTCAGAGCCTAACATTTCATCAGGAGAAAAAGATTAACATAAGATGTTTAACAATGTAAGATATTAGGGAAGTACATGGTCAACATTGAACATATCATGACTAATTGAACAATACTTTGTTGCATAAAATTTAATGAATAACAATTCTTCATAAATATTTATTCATTGTAAAACAGCAAACTAGCACAGCAATCAAAAACAAGTCTCTGTACATGCAAATATGAAATTTGACAATGATACAACAGTACTAGTAATTTTTCTAAATCTTGTCATTTTGTATCACGGACCTAAATATCTTAAATGGTTAAACAGATGTAGAATATTTTATTATCACTTCCATTTAATTATTAACAAAAACTAAACTGTAATATTACAAGTTTTATATTATAAAATATATTTTATAACATCTTAAGTCAACTATCTTTAAGCACTTTAGTAAACTAATTTAATCCCAATAACCAAAATTTTGTTCACATATTTATACAAGTAAGCTGGTGACAATGATAACAATAACAGTGCCTCGTTGATTCAGCTAGATTTGAAATTTTTCTAATTTTACTCTCAAGGAAGTATACATAAATATGCTTGTCCATCACTTAATCTTTCCGTGCTTGCTTTCAAACTTACAGCATGACAAAAACTGAACCTCATACACCAACATCAAAACTTTATGAAGTAAATAAAACAGGTAAAAACAGCATAATTTAATAAAATGAAATGTAAGGAGTCCTTTAGAGGGATAAGTAAACTTCTTACAAAATACTGAAACCTTTTTGTTTCTGTTTTAAAAAAACAGTTGTTTTACTAACAAATAAGTTTATTCCTTTTAACATGGATTATCAGTAGAGTATGGTTATTTGTCACTGACTCACTCATTTAAATCTGCTTTTAGACTCATACCACCAATTCCAATTGCTTTTTGGCCTTAGCTCCTTGAAGTGGGCTCCGATTTTCAACACTATCTTGTTCTGGTCTGTCTCCATTAACTGAATGATGAGCAGCAGGATACAAAGATGTGGGAGCAAGGTCTGTTCCAACTGTTTCTGTGGAATGATGCAACTCTACTTGCGTGGTCTGAGGTTCTGGAGGCACAGCAGTGGTCTGAGTGGTTTCTTCATCATGGGCAATCCTAGTTAGACCAGCTTGATTGGCTTGGATGTAAAGAGGAGTTGGCATGGGTTCAGAGAAGGTTCCTCCAACACTAGATGTGTTGCTTTGCCTGTCAATGGGATGCAGCAAAGGAGTGGTTTCTTCTGAAGAATCATGATCTGAGTCACTATCAGAGTCACATTGATGGCCCTCTAAAATGACCTTGCGCTTGCACACTGGACAGGTATGACGATTCTTTGTTAGCCAGGGGTCAACACATTTGGTGTGGTAGGCTATAAAAAACCCAAAAACTTACACTTTAACAAGTTAATTTAACAGTTACAGGTAAAATGAAATCACTGGATTTATATTAATGTTAATAAATGTATTTCAACCAAGAAAGTGCAGAGCAGATTAATAAAAAAAATTATTTATAAAAAATCAGTGATGTGCTATTTCTAGTCAATGAATTAATTCTCTACACTGATTTTTTTTTATGATTACCAATTTCTGAACCCTTTCAACAAATAACTTTATCAAATGGATATTCCTTCAAATCTTTCTGCTTGATTTGCTTTGAGAGCAAGTGCCAAAATAGAAAAAAAAGTCAAATAATTATATTATAAATCCATTACTTCATTAGTGTTCTTTAGAACATGTGTAAATTTATTATAAAAATACAAACGTACCAGTGAGAAACAGAAAAATATGTAAACTTGGTATAAACAACCACAAAAATCCAAACTGCTGGACAAAATTATCTCATGTGACAACTGGAGGCAAAGTTCTCTACATTATTTTTTGTGGCCAATTTGAATTGAAAATATAGATAAAAATACATATGTGAGTCCAGCTAGACTTCTATGATTTGGTTGGGTGGTGGTAAATTAACCTATTTATTGCCTGATCTATATAACAAAAAGTAGTATGAAGTTTCATATTCATAGTAAAAGTCTTACGAGTGAAGGGAGACAGAGACTGCTTGTACTTTTGGATAGCTCAGTCAAATAAAGCATTGCCTCTGTTAGCCAAAAATTCTTGATTCAAGCCCCATTCCTGGAGTTTCTTTTCATTTATTGACCTTTTTACTTACAATAATGTTTGTTAAATACACACTTCTCACATGTTCCTTGGTGGCTAAAAAAGTTTGAGGGTTTATAATGCTAAAATCTGAATTTTGATATCCACAGTGGGTTATAGCACAGACAGCCCATAGTTTATCTTTGTAGTTTGTGTGGCTGGAAGTTCAGATTTAGCTCAAGAGAAATAGGCAGAGAGAGAGAAGGTTGTTTTCCAATAGAATGAAGTTAAAGTGAGATACTCAGTTTTAGACTTTCACAACTGATTTAACAATATTCAACCTTCTGACATCAGCAGATTTTTAAAACTATATGGTAGATAGGCAAGGCCTGTGATTACCCATCTGGTGTTTTAATGTATGATGTACCATGATTAGGAAGTGGTTCTTGTTTAATTTTAGGTATTTCAATAAGTGCAAGCTAGGTAGGTGGGCCAGGCTTGTGGTTATTTTTTTAAACATGAAGTACCATTCAGGTGAAGTTCTTAACGTTTGACTTACCATGTGAACATGGTAGTATTCTTAGCTTCTCTCCTTCCTTGTAATCCTCTAGACAAATAGCACAAACATCATAAGGGTCACCTAAACACCAAAAGATAACAAATAACAGTTACATTCAAAAATACTATAGTAAACTAGCAATCAACCTAACACTGTTTTAAGTTTACTTTTTTTTCACTTTAAACAATAAATTACACAAGATATTCACTGCAAGTAATACAGTAGTTGCATGTCACTGGAATCAATTATAATACTGTTACGACAGCAAAAGTCACGCAACGCTAGGAGCATACGCACTGGAGTTTCTAGAAGGATCATGAAGGCCCGAGTGCATTCAAGACACCCTCTTTTTAATATATAAGCCTGGTGAGAAAAACCACCACGATCGGCAGATAGATTGAAGAGATAGATAACTGAGTCAAACGAACAGTAGGCTCCGTAAATAAAGTGTGTGAATCACTGTGATTTAGAGCATGTGTTATAAAGGTTGTTAAGTTTAAAGTGACTGTA
>NW_013668461.1:99417-117861 GCF_000517525.1 Limulus polyphemus | reverse complement strand
ATAATGCAGTGGTTGCATGTACAGCAATCAACAATACAAAGGCTGTATGTCACTGCAATCAATTATAATGCAGTGGTTGCATGTACAGCAATCAACAATACAAAGGCTGTATGTCACTGCAATCAATTATAATACAGTGGTTGCATGTTACTGCAATCAATAATACAAAGGCTGTATGTCACTGCAATCAATTATAATACAGTGGTTGCATGTTACTGCAATCAATAATACAAAGGTTGTATATCACTGCAAACAATTATAATACAGTGGTTGCATGTTACTGCTAAAATAACACAACAAACCACTGCTAGTCACATCAATATGATGTTGAAATAGAGAAGGAGATGAATGTCAACAGGTAAACTAAGCAGGTTAAGAATACAATGAAAGAGCATAAGTGGTTAATGAGGTAATATTGAAGGTACATTGGATGAACAGATATAGAACCAATCTTGTTTCTGAAACATAATCAACAAGCCGAGGTACCCATCCTTTGTCCGGGTTATGAACTTAAAAAATTGTGGGGGTGGATGCTATGATAAATAACACAAAAATTCTAACTTTCACACAATTTATCTATAACATTATTACAGTATTCATCATTAGTTTTTGATTTTATTTGGTGTAAGGACTTGGCACCTTCTATGAATGTAGTTAATGTTAACTTAAGTCAAAGATAATAAATGCTCAGCAACAATAATAATATTGTTTAATAATAATTAAACAAACTTAGCTGGAGTAGTCACTTCTGTGTTACACGTCAGAGTTCAATGAAGTAGTTTCTGGTATCGTTTGTAGAACTTCTTTTATTATTATTAAGCACAGAGTTACACAATGGGCTATTTGTGCTGTGCCCACCACTGGTATCAAAACCCAGTTTCTAGCATTGTGATCTGCATTGAATTTTTTATTGAAAAATTGGCAAACATTTATTGTCTAATCTAAAATAAGCTAACCTCACACTATGAAAGAAGATTATTCCATGAATACATCAGTATTAAGCTATTCTAGACTTTCAACTCTAGTTGGAAACAGGACAGCTTTTACATAATTTTTTAAGGATAAAAAATATATACAACAAATGTGATATAAAAATTATCACAAATTATTTTTCAACAGTACTCTATTCAATTTAAATCATTGCACTGATCACCACCTACTTTTCTTACACATTTCTTCAAAAATGAACTTTCAAAAGTAAGACAAATGATTTATTCAAAATCACAATAACCAGGGATGAAGTTCATATTTTTTTCTCTCTCTCTTAATGTCTTATATGCTTAACCAATCCTAGATGGCATTTAATAAAACAATATCTAACTGCAACTTAAAGTAGTCAATAATTTCACTGGACCTCTATTTAGCCTTCTTAAAAAAATTATCCAATGGCGAGTCTAAGTTAATAAAACTAATAATTACAATAATCATACAAAATTGGCACTGCCTTTTAATATACAACATATATTTTCAGCAAGTTAAAAACATTCATTTTATAATGAATATATTGGAATGGACCGCAACTGCCTGTTGTAAAATCACAAGTTTTACAAGACAACATTTTGAAAGTCTTCTGGAAGAATTTCAAAATGTCATCCTCTACTTATGTGATTTTACAACAGTCATTTACTATCCATTCCAGTTTACTCATCATTAATACTCTGCCTAAGCAATCTATCAAAGAACATTCATTTTATAATTGTTTAATGAGCAAGTACCATGGCTGCAGCCCTTTCGTAACATAGAAAAATTAGTATATCTTTAACCGGAGAGAACTTAACATTTTTTATTTGGACATTGTATGTGAACTGGATGTGTATGAATGGTGCATAATCATATCCTTATATGGCCGCTTATGGTCAGAGCTTTTTCTGGTGCTAATACCTAGAAAAGTCATCAATTTCTTTTTTCAAGACATCTGGTATATTGGACATATGTAAGGGAAGATACACAGGTGTATTGGATTTATTCTTATATATTTGTTTTAATATCAACGTTTGTTTAGATTAAATTTATATTTAGAAATATGCATAGCTTATAGTGTTAAATATGTATTGCGAAACTCCCGCCTATTTGCTAAAGTTGTAGAAGATTCTCGAGTGTAAGAATCAACAATATATGTATGTACATAAATGCTTAATGTAGCTTTATATTGTTACATAATCTGAATTTTCTAGAACCTCTCCACACGCCTATAAATATAACCAACGAGACACGCCAAAAAAAGAGTATCTATTATTAGTTTGGTATAGACAGTGTGCTATAAACTTTGGAAGCTATAACTGTGATTATTATAACGTTTATTAATTGGAAAACTTAAGATATTTGACCAGGAGCATTTACAGAGTTCTAAAATTTACAAATCTTTAACTTCAGTGGATTCTCATCGGACATCAGTACTTTCACGAAAACATTTCATAACTTCATCGTGGAAAACTAGGCGTGTGTGGCTGGTGAATAACGAATTGTACCTACATCAACTCATAATTAACTCGCTCATCGTGAATCCTCGATAAGATATTGTTACGTCTCTGGTCGTTTGTTAATTTTCCGTAGAAATTCTTTCCGAGAAACTTCAGCGATAAAAAGTCCTTTCTTAAATAAAACTAGTTTATTCTTTCTCAATTCAACTTTGCAATACACTTAATTTCCACAGTCACTTTAACTTAAACACATGCTATAATTCACCACGATTCACACACTTTACTGCCTCGCTAGACTCAATTGTCCGTCTTGGTCTCTGCAATTCTAATTCCTCATTAATTTCGCTTTATCTGGTGCACTTATATACAAAAATAGAGGGTGCCTAGCAAATACTGGATTATTCGTGATGTTCCCCGATCCTTCTAGAATATCATGCCGTGTTACTAACGTCACGTGACTTCCGCTGTCGTAACAATATCAAGGAAGTTCCAGACTAGAAAAAAGACTTTATATTGCTTGAGAGTTTGTAAAACTTTTGTATATAAATCATTTTGTGTAATAACTGTTATTGTAAATTGTATTGTTGTTTGTATATTAAAACATATTTATGTTAAGAAAAAAAACTGTGTGCCAATCTTGTTGGCAAATATCATAAATTGGGGATATATCGGCATATATTTAAAAATTAAATCCAAAGTACAATTTAACTACTAAATTTAAATTATCACTTAACTCAGTTTCAGACCTTTCGAAATTGTAATACGTAACAAAGGAAACTATTTTTCCTCTTTTTGATAATAAGGCTAGTCTCCTGATGTGTCATTCTCGGAATCACTGGCAGAAACACATCTTATAATTCATCTACAGCAGTATCTGTTTTGTCTAAAACTGTCCAGATGAGTTCAGTTGCTGTCACAAAAGTATTGAAAAGCCAGCCATTTGTAGAAAAACTTGAAACGTTTCCAACTGATGTTTATATTTTTAAAATATTATCTTTATATATTTCAAAGTGAAAATATTTGTGTCAAGTCTCTTGTTCTCTTTCATCGAATTTCAGTTACTTGAACTCTGAACCTCATATTACTGTTATAGTACTCAAGTTACTTATCTGTTGGTCAAATGTACCTTAGAATACCACACTAGTTCCAAATATCTGTTGTTGAAGTTTACATTTCTCATCATCTTACTCTGATAAACTTCTTAGATGAAGATTTAAGATAATTAAAATGGCATACTTTATGAAAGATTGTTTGTTTTTAATTTCACGCAAAGCTACACCAGGGCTATCTGCGCTAGCTGTCCCTAATTTAGCAGTGTAAGACTAAAGGGAGGGCAGCTAGTCATCACCACCCACCGCCAACTCTTGGGCTACTCTTTTACCAACGAATAGTGGGATTGACCGTCACATTATACTGCCCCCACGGCTGAAAGGGCAAGCATGTTTGGTGTGACAGGGATTCAAACCCGCGACCCTTAGATTGCGAGTCGAGTGCCCTAACCACCTGGCCATGCTGGGCCTATTTATGAAAGATTACAATTATTTATTACAAATGGCAGCATTCTCCATCTCACCTTTCTTGAACTTCTTAACTGGCAGCTGTTTCAGATGCTTTGATGACAACCTATTTCTTTGATTTTTTCTGCGATCTTTAATACACTTGATCACCTGAAATATAGCTTGCCTTAAAAAATAATTTATCTTAAAAGTAACAATATATGTTCTTAATTTACTGAATGAAAATTAAAATAATTTCTAAATTAAACACTAATAATATTGTTAGTTCAAGGTTATCAGCTTTGACTTCATGATTCAATATTTAACAACCTAGGGATAAACTGTACATGTTTAAAAAGTGAATGCTGAAATGCATTATCTGGAAACAAATTGTGCAAGCCCACATTATTGGTGTTCTACTTTTATATACAAGTATACAGACATATTATAACAAAGTTGCAATATGTACAATGTGTTTTCTTATTGGAATTTTGATTAGGACAATAACACTAAAAGTGATATTACTAAAGAAAATAAAACTACATTAAATTAAAAATGAAGTAATAATTTGAAATGACATTATATTAAATTAATAATATGAGAAATCAACTAAGAATCATATACAGTATAAAGAAGAAAACCAATGTCCTATCTTTTTCAGATAATTACCGATTCTGAACATCATGAATATTCTTTTGTCCTTATGTGTAAATCAAGTGAGCACTAAACAGCACTGCACTAGAGTTAAATATGGGGATGGGTGTTTCCAAGAAAAAAAAGTAATGAGAGGGAGGTTGTAATACTGAGAACACAAATATTAGAATAGCAAAGAAAAAAACAAACAAATTAATGTAAGTTCAAAGTGTGATTTTAATAGCATATCAATTGTTATTTACATGGCTAGATTTATTAGAAGTAAATGATAAATCTACAACTGGATCAGTTTTTTAAGTTTGTTGGGCCTGCTGTCCAGGATGTTCTATCAACATAGAATTCAGTGCCAGAAGTAGGCCTACCAGAAGTCGAGGGCAATGCCATAAAAAGTGCTGGGGCTAAATGGAAATATGATGAATCATAGCTTCAGTTGAGGTACAGTATATTGGTCCAGAAGTTAACTCAATGACATATCTGGCATTATGCTCGTATGGTTAGTGTGCATGGTGTTGAGACATGTAGCATTATACTTGTATGGTTAGTGTATGTAATGTTAAGGCATGTAATATTACACTTGTATGGTTAGTGTATGTAATGTTAAGGCATGTATCATTATGCTTGTATGGTTAGTGTAAGTGTTGTTGAGACATGTAGCGTTATACTTGTGTAGTTAATGTGTGTGTGGTGCTGCACACATCTATGGACATAACATGTAACACTGTTCCCGAGTGTTGAATCATATTCACAAATCAAAATCACAAAGTGTATAAATGTCAGGAAAATAAGAAATGTAGCTTGGAATTTTCAGATGTATATGTTTAATAAAGATCACCATAATTAGTTTGGATCATACTGAGATAGAATCAGTTTTGTGTGTTTTATTAATGCTAGTGAAAGATGTTTTCAGTTTGATCACAAACTAGAGTATTTGTGACTTTTTTTTTTTTTCACTGAGAGAAAGACAGTTCTGCTAGGCAGTCTACATCACAAGAAATGAGAAAGATAATGGATCCATCATTTTCATGGGAGTAAATGAGAGAATATCTTGTAGTTGAGGCAGTTGAAATACTTGTCTTTTATGAAGTGGAATGCCAATTACGTGTTTCAAATATAAGGGAACAGTGGATCTACTGATTTCAAGTAGTTATTATTTAAAAACATGTTTGACTCGCATGATTTAGTATTTTGTAATTTTAAGGATAGTATTGAATGTTTTGCCTCAATATTATTTCTGAATAAGTTTGTCTTTATAAATAAATTTCTTGTTAACCACATTTTCAAGTAATGTTATGACATAGATTTATGTTGGCTGCACTGAACTAAACTCTTGAATTTATTAATGAAACCAGACACAGTTCTGCTTATCTAGATTATATCTCATAATGGCTGGAGACGGCTTAAATGGGTAATGAAGAAAAACTTTAATATAAGTTTAACATGACAGCAAATGTACAACGTTTCGACAAGGTTTTGTCATCATCAGGTGGCATGCCTCCTCCCATCTGAGATCACCAGATCACAATTCTCCCTATATCATGACTCCCACCAATATTAGTGTTACTTTTTTTTTTGGATGGGTGAGGCAGTCATACTATTTAACTTAAAATGAAAGAAATACCTCTAATTACATGAAGAACCTAGGAGGGTGGGTTCAATGGTAGTTTAAAACAGCATCAAACTGCCACAGTGCTGTGCAAAAGAGAGCATGGGATGATTTCAGCTTTTTGTCATATTAAAAAATAAATAAATACACATCTTGAAGGTAAAACTCTGATTTCATTTTGATTTAATAACGCTTGACCCCCCCATAGTATTGCAGGGTTAATGACTTAAAACACATCTATCTAAAAAGATTTATTACTGCAATCTTGTGTGACTCATTTTTGTCAATGTTAAAGGGTTTCTTTTTGTTCATCTTATATTTTATTACACAGTAGTTTTTGTAATACCGTATTTTGTATTTTTATTGCACTTTATTTTTCTCAAATATTTAAGGGTTCTTTCTTATTTATTCATTTTTGTCATGCTATGTCAAAGGGTGTTATGTATTATGAATTTTATATATATTTTTCTGACATATTTGATGCTGTAAATTGTAATTTTGATCACTGCTAAATGGTACTTTAAGTATTATGTTTGTATTTAATTATATTTGTTAAAGAACATTTTGACAATTTTTTTTACTGTACTTTGCACATACTGTATTTTTATATTGTACTTGGTATTTACAATGTTATGGAATTTATTAGACTTAATAGGTATGACTATTTGTACTGAACTTTGCCAGTTGAGATGGTATAAGGATTTATTTTGGATATGTAATGTTTAATCATTCTAAAAAGGGTTTATTTTTTCATCCTCATCGACATTTAAAAAATGATTTATAAATATGTGTGTGTGTGTGTCTGTATATTATTATTATTATGTTCTTTTCAGACATCTATACACT
Organism: Limulus polyphemus; assembly: GCF_000517525.1. Classification (NCBI taxonomy): domain Eukaryota; kingdom Metazoa; phylum Arthropoda; class Merostomata; order Xiphosura; family Limulidae; genus Limulus; species Limulus polyphemus. The sequence continues at coordinate 110,842 of NW_013668461.1, read as the reverse complement.
GAGCATATATACATAAATATATGTCTAATTTATATTAACTGGTATTTTAGATTGAATTTCAGTATTAAAGGGCTTATATTTTATCATGAAGTGTTTTCCACATAATTGTATTACTTTTGTATTGTACCTAAAATTGAAGCATTGGGTATCAATCACTTAAATGATGTTTAGTTCGTGTATTTCGTTCTGGTTTCATTTATGATGCTTTGTTGTTGATTAAGTGTCTATACTGATATTTGTCTTTGTTGTTTCTTTTTGTAAAAGTTGTGCCACATAAAAGGTATTTTTGATTATATTATTTGTTGTTATTGTTAGAGATCTTTATTTTTGTGCAGTGGTTTCTAGGTGACAAAGTGGTTTTATTTCTGTGTTAAAAAATTAGCCATGTTTACATTTTCATTGTTATAGTGATTATTGTATTACATTATGACAAACCTTTTTTAGGACATTCTATTATATGTTTTTGATTTTGAAATATATTAATATGTTGATTTTTATTGTGATGTTTCTAAAGTAGAACAGTGTTTTGTCTTCTTTACTGAGACCTTATTTGATCAGAAGATGGCCTAAATGCTGGAATGTCACTTTAAATATTATAAAGAAATAATCTTATATGTGAGAATTACATTCAGGCTAAAACGAAGTTAGCTGTTACAGATACAAGTCTGCAAGATGTGGATGTTCTAAAAATTTTAGCTGTTTCATTAAATAAAGATGAAAGGCGACATACTAAAAATACAACACTCATCATCAGAGCAAAGAATAAGACTGAGATGAGAAGTAAGATATACTTCGTCCAATCAAAGTAGGCATTTCTGGTCAGCAACAACCTATACCTTAAATAAAGAAAAGAAAAAGAAATATCAGCAAGTAAAGTGAAACTAACCAGCCAGATTACCAGTGTTCAGTGACCTCAACGATTCTGATGAAATATTTTGTTTTGATGAAAGAATATAATAATACATCATCAAAAACTCGTACAATCCTATGCAAAAAACTCTTATTCTAGCAAGCTTACCTAAGAAAAGCTAACACTTTGAATTCAACACAAAAACAACATTCCGTATGTCTCATTTCACTCGGAGAATATGGCAAAAGCAAACAAAATTAAACCGTGGAATTACATAATTATTAAGATATTCAAGATAAACATTTCAAACTTATAAACAATTTTATGGAGAAGAAACTCTTAACTTACTCATGTTAAGTAGATGCACAACTAATAATTACAATCAGCTAAAATATGTATTCAGTTTTAATCAATGATGTTTTTGAAAATATTAAAGACAAAACTGAGTTATTTGGTAATGATGTAAAATTATCTTAATGCATTCTGTTAAAAAAAAACAGTCTTAAATAAATTAAAACACATATTTTATCTACAATTTGAATTCTAAGTTTAGTATTTATTTTTCAAACACCTCTATATCAAAGGTTAACATTTTCCTTAACTGAAAATGTATTTGAGGTAGTTTACTCACCTCTTCACAACAAAGAGCTATAGCCTCATGCCACTGTTGTAAAGACTTTTTGCATGCCACAAGCCTTGAATGATGCTCCTACCCTGACACATATTAATGTGTATTGTGCCAGCCTATGGTGTAATCATCCTCAGACTGTAGCCTTCCACCAATAGGAGGATGACACACTCTCTCTATATGAAATAATTCCCATAAGCACTAGATTTGAATAAAGCCTTATTCTTTATGATGCAAAATGTGAAGGAAGGATGGGAAGTTATGCAGAAAAGTGAGTTACTATCTGAAATGGTAAAGAGCCTGATGCAGATAAAAAAATTTTGGAAACCATACTAATAAGGAACACCTCTTTAGGTTAGCATCTGAAAGGAAGACGTACCATTTATGCAAATCTGAGAAACAAAGAAATCATGTCAATTGGGACACAGCAGAAGATGAGAGAGAGAGAGGCTAAGATGGCAAATAGGTAAAAGTTAATGTTTCAAGTGAAGTTGTTGGGGTTACAATGGAGAGACTTCGCGAGAAGGTGAGGTGTAGATGAATAGCAAAAAAACACAAACAACAACATAGAGCAGATTAAGTAAGAGACAAAGTAGGAGAAGGATGATCCTCAAGCTGGAAGAAGATATTCACTTGACTGAATCTCAAAGAAATTAAAAGAATCTTGACCACAGGACATAGCAAGTGTCATGCAGATGAGGAGGATGAAGCTATTGGGAGTCAGTGGGAAACTAAGACAAACTGGTATCAGCATGAACATGATTGTCAGAAGAGGGGGAAAAACAACTGGAGAGAGAGAGAGAGAAAAAGAATACCATATACTTGAATAATCAAAGTATCAAAGGAAGAAGGTGAGGTTACCTGTTGCTCATCAGGACGAGAAAAACCAGAAGCAAAGGCAGGCAGAGAGAACTGTTGGTCAAAATAATTGAAAGATGAGGCAGGCTCAGCAGAAGCAACAAAAAATTGAGGATCCTGGATCCAAGATGAAAACAGTAGAAAAGAACCAGCTACTTGGGACTTGATGGCAGTAACATTGCTGACCATCAGAGTGCCTCCAGTTACCATTGAAATAGCAGGAGTATGCTCTTGAAGTGGAGTGTCAGGACCTTAGAAGGTAGCAGAAACACGTATCTGGAAATTCATTGTCAAAACAATTGACAAAATGTTTTGATGTGTTTTTTTTTTTATGTAAAAAAGTAGTAAGTTGAGTTGGTAGTAAAAATACTCTATAAAAAATATGAGTGGGACAATAAGGTTTAAATAAAAGCTAAAGAGTAAAACAAATGTAAAATTCCTACAGTTGAAAAAACAAAGAAACAAGTTTGAATTTGTGCCACGGTAAGAATGAGCCTGTGTTCAAATGCTAGTGTTCATGGGGATTACTGCACATGTACGATGTGTCACCCTCCTATTGGTAGGGAACTTTAGTCTAATGAGGATTATATTTTAGTTTGGCACAATAAATGATATGTATAATATGGGAGCTTTGTTAAAGGCTTGTGGCATGCACAAAGATCTTCATGGCAGTGGCATGAAGTAAGAGCTCTTTGTTGTGCAGAGAGGTGAGTAAATGTTTCTGAACCCAGGTTTTTACCCACACCTGCAACATAGGATCAGTGAAGTGTTACTGAAATATGAATATGCATTTTAAATATATATTGATTACAGCAACAACAAAAGGACATAGAGCAGTGTCTTTAAACAGATGTTTGTAAATTGTCATACTTACCATTAACAGTAACATTATGATGAAGCACACACCAATTATAGATGCAATGGGAAGCAGATACTTATTGAGGTTGAAGGTCTGGTCAGGGTACAGAATAAGGATGTAGCTGATGGTGACAGAATCCGAAAGCAAACAGAAAACTTGTAAGACCACATAAACACAGAAGACATATAACAACAAAATTTAAAGATGATACACTTATGAAAACAGATAAATTTCTATAATTTTTAATCTTTTATTTTTTGGAGTGAAAAGAGGGTGGTGGAAGAGAAAATGAAACTGACTGACTCACTTATTTTATGAAAAGCTATAATTTATTATGTCAACACATCCTAATTTTGCCAAGTTTTGTAACTGCTCAGATTTCATGTTTTCACAAATCTACTTCATCCTGATAAGAATGAGGTTTTATTATTGCGATAAACAACTGGGCTACAAAACTAAGCTATTGTGACTACTCCACTGAATAAAATGCATTGTGAGTCTTGTGGATAAGTTAGACAGATTGAAAGGAAGATGCTGCCATATTGTGCATCTTTAAAAGTAGACTTCCCTTATAACATTTCATTAAAAAAATACAAATTGTTTAGTTACCTGGAAGCAAGTAAAACACTGTAGGTCTTATGTATATTTGTCTGATTGAATTGAGAAAAAATGTCAAAAAAGAAGCTGGGGATAAAAGAAATTATATGAAAGATTAGACATAATACTGATTTTTTTTTCCAAGCAACACACAAAGGGTAGGAATTTCAGAATTTCATTATTGGTCTACAAGTATGGAAAAGTAATTGAGTTAGATAACATTCCTTGTGAGAAAAAATCAGTTAGACTTATGGACTTGTTTAATGTCAGGAAGATGGAATCAACTGTTGAGGACATGGGACAACAGTAGTATCATTTGTTTTTTTGAAAAACCATGTAACTATGTAACTTTGTTAGTCAAACCTAGAGAAGCCTAGTTCTACATATAAATTTCAATGGTTATTTAGACTGAGTTCCCTTATTTACCAATTATTTGTACCTATAATCCATTTGTTTCTACACATTTACTAGTGTTTTTTAAACCTATTTAAAATTAGTGGCACATTATAGGACATTATTTGCCATATGATTATATTCCTTTTCCAGAAAAAACTCTCATGTAACTTAAAATTGTTTTAAGGAAGTAAGATGATGTTGGTAATATTTACTATTGAGTTCCACTGTTCTTATATTTGTTTTGAAGACTATCCCAGCTGATACTCAAAAACAAAATCACTAGGATTATTTCACAAAGTGTTTTAGTAAAATTGTATTGAGAAATGGAAAAGTAGTTAATTAATAGTTTTTTCGATAATAATATATTAATCTCACTTAAAGTTGTTAGCCAAACTACAAAGAAACAAATTACTTTCCACAAAAACTGAGATACAAACTAGAAGAAACATTAAAATAAAAAGCATGTTTCATCAATTTTAGATGGATGTAGAGAAAACTGACTGATAGATCACTCATTTGAAATACTCTGAATCATTACAATTTGAAATTATTTGAGCTTATGTCAAATAATAATAATAAACTTTGTTTCATAGATCAACAAAACTGCTTTAATAGTACTACTAGTCACCAGTATATTACTAAAAATATACATGTAACATAGAGACCACTGAACATCTGGCAAAATCTGGACAAACATATCACTACAAGTACGTTCTAACTAACAATCCAAAACATTGAATTCAAATAAATTATTCTCATTGCATATCAACATATTTAAAAATATCAAGAACCACTTACATTATAATTTTCCACAACAGTATAATAACAATTATTCATTAAAAAGAAAACAAAAGTTAAAAAAGCCAACTTGTGGTAAACAAAATCAAAACAAATCAAGAACATGATAAATAAATGTAAATATTACAAGCATACTCTTTATTATACAAAACACTGAAGGAAATTGTTTTTTTATTGTATATTTTAGAAAATTGGCTGTGAACAATTTATATATGAATTTCCATCAAAGTGTAACAACAATTATTCACTAAAGATTTCAAAAAAGTTAAAAAATTAAACCAATGTGTAGTGAACCAAAATGAAATAAAAACAACAATCCAGAACAAGAAGAATAAATGTAAAAATTTCAGGCCTACCCTTTATTGTACAAGTAAAGATTCTTGATGTCGTCACCATCATGTTCACCAATGAGAATGGCTGGAATAGTAATTTGAGACTCTAGAATGAATAAAATGATTTACTTCATCAGTGAAAATGGTGTACTAAATTATATATATACACAGTGATGTCTCTCAAGATGATTTTTTCTAACAGGTTTGAACTTGTTGAGAAAATCTTGAAAAGTTTTTTCAGATTTGAGCTTGTAGAGGCATAAAACTATATACAGATGTTTGATTACATACAAAGCCATGTGCTCTTAGCCCTTAACATTTATTTTTGGAGTAAAGTTTTCTTTCCTACCAAAATACATGTTTCCTTTGTAATTAGAAGACCTTGTGATTATTTAACACAAGTTCATATTTTGTATAAGTTATCTAACATTGTAGCTTTGTCATTATTATTAATAATAATAATAAAAGGAGCAGAAACTTCTACTTAAAAGGATATTTAGAATTTTGTAGTTACACAATAGGCGACCTGATATGTGCTCACTGCAGGTATCAAACCCCTACTTTTAGTATTATAACCATTTGTGTGGCAAAAATAGAAATATTTGAAGTAGCAACCTTCTTTTTTTAATTATGATGAACATTAATTCTTCAGAGACAACATATTTCATAGAAGAAAAATCTCAAAGTAGTTTTTGTTAATAGCAATTTTTATGTTATAGTGCATGTACACATACACACACATTGCATGCGTATTAAAACACAAACAGCAAACACTCTGATTGTCTACCACGATAATTATGCAAAGGGAAATTAGTCAAATTGAATGTTTTTATGTCGAACAATATTTCATAAATGAAACACAATGATACTCTCATTAGTTCATTACTGATATCGAAGTCATTTTTTTTACCTGAATTTTACATGGTAGAATTACTTTCAATAATATTTTGACTTTATGTGTTCTACAAAATCCTTTAGTAAAATATGAAAACTTTTAAAGTTTATAAAGCACAGCAAGGAAAAAAAACTTGACTAAAAATGAATATGCTACTTTTAAGTGTAGCATTGAGGTTTAATGACATCAAAGTTTGAAAGGTTGTTTAATTTAGTTATAATACACATCTCAGTTCACAAAAAGTATTTTCAATGATGATTTAACAAGTAGAACAGGTCAGGAAATAAAATGGGAAGTAATTCCATAACATTAATCCCCACCAGTGATTTAATATCTATTCATACAAATATTGGAAACAACCCAAAATAGTCCCTCACAACCAGATCAATCAATCTTGGAAGTTCCCCCCCCCAATTCTGACTGCAGACGACTATTATTCTTATTATTATTGTTCTCTAATACTTGCTGGCTGCACCAACTTTCCTAGTTCGAGTTTCTCATCTCCAAGCCTTTTAACAATAGCCAAACGAGTTTCTGCCTGCCTCTTGTTCTTCCTTCAATTTTACCTATCAGGATCTCTACCAACCTTTCTTAAGATATAATTATATGCCCAAAGTAGCGCACCTTACAGTTCCTATTTATGTCCAGCAGATGTATTTTTGTCTTTTCATGTTCCAATACTTTCTTTATTAGTTTTTCTATCCATGTAGCTAAGCTTCAATGTAAGCCTATAACACCACATTTCAAATGTTTTTGTTGCCTTGTTTCAGTGAACAGGGTCCACATTTCCACCCTGCAGAGTAGGACTGACTATACCCAATAGCCAGAAACTACAAACAAACCTGATTTATCTAACATTAATATATATGTAACCAGGGGTGAAAATCTGCCAGTACTCACCAGTACTGAGTAATGGAACTTATTTTTAAGGCGGTACTAGTACCGGGACTTATTTGAACCATTTTTTTTTGTTTTTTTATGTTTACATGCAGATTTTATTTTTATTTTTGAAAAACAGGTCCACTTCATCCAGTTGAGTACCTCTACTTTTTTTTTGTTGAGAATTTCACCCCTGTATATAACTAACCTTACTTCTATAAACCTCTTCACAAAAGTGCAACTCTATGAATGTGTGTGTAACCACAAGCACTTATTACTTAATTGTCAATCAGACACTCAACATTCATTTAGCAAATATAATTTAACATACACCAGTAAGCTTATAAACAATTCAAGAGAACCTAAAGTTGAATAAGAGAGCTGAAGAGTAGACACTAGAGAAATATCTTGATTAGAACCATCCACTGTCACCCGTCTCTCTGAATTGACTTGTTGTAGACTGTTGATTCCTTTATTATATATCACGGCAGCATCATATCCTGCTTTCTGTGCCATGAGAACCTGAAAAAAAAAAGGTTTTTGTTTTAAATGCAAAGCTTTTGGTTTTATTCAAGTCTGGATGTTTAAACACATTAAATATATTTGCCTTTTACATACAGCATTTTTTCATCCTTCAGAAATTTTGTACATATATATATATATGCAAACTTACATTTGAGGAGTGATGTTTAATTTAATAAGGGAGCTAAAGATGGCTAAAAGATGGTTTAATAGATAAAACCATCACCCAACATTTCACCAAGTCAATGCTGTGTGCTGTGATTTAGTTATAATTATCTTAACTATTTTGAACTATTTAGATCTATGGACTACATACATATTGCTTATGTTCAGATTAATGAAGTAATTACATAATGTTTATGTTTAGCTACATGGAGTAACAATACAATGCTTGTGTTAAAATATAGATGTGTTATTTACAAGCGTACTAGTTTCTTTGAAGTAACCAGATAAGTCTGCAGAATAACATGAGGTCAGCCAGAAAATTTACTATGAAGCAAATTTGAATTATCTGACCTTGACTGAATTCAAAGAAAGGAAAAAAACTGGACACTTTGTTCAACGCAGAGAAACAATTTATATTTAACACATAAAATCAAACAAAGGAAAACAAGTGTATTATTGTGTTGCCTTTACTGGAGAGTTCTAATGAACTTAACAGTCAAGACCTAGTTCCAGACTGAGAAAACATAACATTATACAAATAAAATGGTTCTCTTCTCAGGGTAAAGACACTATTGGTCACTCTCACTACAAAAGAAGGGAAGTTGTATCTTTGAGGTATTACCATACAAGCTCATGAATAAGATCACTGTTTATTTCAAAATAGTATGTTCCATTTAATAAGAATCTTCCAACAAAAAAGTACATGTGTTATCCTAGCTGAATGACCCAGTTCGACATGTAGCTAAAGTAAGAATAACTTAGTAGCATATTTGACTTGACTGGCATTCTGCATTAAAACTACATATTCTGTATCTATGGAAATTTTTCAAAAACCTTTTTAGTACTAAAGGGATAGGACACATGCAATACTCCTGTAGGCTACACTCATCTTATCCCTTCATGCCATCCTTAACTTGAAAACCAATTACAATAACTCATATATTGGTCAAGAAATCAGTGTAACTTAGTCTCATTATTGTACAACACTTACACTGTAACACATACAAGTGAAACATGAAATACAACTTTAAAGAACAAGAGATTATAAACTAAAAGAAAGAAATGCAAAAGTAAAGCCTTTTTACATTATCAAAAATACTAAATAAAACCCTTTACAAAAACAAAACATATTAAAAAAGCAAGTCAAACATAAAGTATATTAAAACCAGAAACAAAAGAAGTCCATCAAATAAGCAACAACAAATAAAAGACATGGTACAAGTATATGCATACGCATCTTTAAAAATGACTAAATACAACAAACCGTCTAGATGACAAAAAAACAAAAAAAAACATAAAACAAACCTTCACAAAATATGTACAAAATGCACTATGATATTTAAAACATACAAACAAAAACCATTTACCTATTTTGAACAACGAAAACAGATAACGATGACACTTGATCAGGTTACATTATCCATTATCTACAAAAAACTAAAAAGCCTTTCAAGTCTGAGCCAACTCAGCATAGAGACTTTCCATCTCTTCCTCTAAGAAGGATCCCAATGCTTTAAAAGATAATATTTTTGGTTGTATAGCACCTCTGCCTCTGTACACCTTGCTGCTAGTTTTTGGCAGTGGAGTTTTATGGCCAGCATCTGTTGAAGGGTGGAATTCTCTTTTATTTCAGGGAAAGGTTTGGTGGCCTCTGCCAGTTCCCTCATGTCAGATCCTTCATCCATCAATACATTTTCATTTATATCTTCTGCCAAGGTGGTTCTAGAGTCTTTTAAACTTCAGGGTAGTTCTCCAAGGTCATCATAAAAGGACACACTCACTGAATGTTGCTAGTTGAAAACATGATAGCCAGGAAGATTAAGAAGTTGATCTTAAATAGAAAAATTCAGAATGGAAATGTAAGATAAATTAAATTCTGATTGGTTAAAAGTTTAGTTAGAAGTATGGGTTAAGTTGTAATGGCTTGGAGAACAAACATTCTCTGCCCTAAAGATGCCTTTTAGACACAGTGTATGCAAACTGTTGGTGTGGTCTAGTGACATTTCTATAGGCTTATGCACACTCACATGCACACTGCCTGTAGACAATATATATCCCTTTCATCTGTTGAAATCTTGGTCCACCAAGCTTCAACAGGTCTTGAACTTGATGTACATTCAGCTGTGCTCTATACTGTTATAACTGCAGTACAAACAAACAGTTAACACATCTACCCTGGAATCAGCTACATTCCTTTAACTACTATCTGATTGGTATAGAAACATAGAAATGGGAGCAAGACTGTAGACACTGGTTCCTCCTACATAAATACAAGTAGCCAAAACAGGCCAGATTCGGCACACATGCTATTCTTTAATTTCTGACAATGGGAATTCATCAACACTAACATCTCAAATCCTATTACACCCCTTTTGGATACATGTTTAGTAAAGGCTAAAGGTGAATACAAAGTAGCACCACACACGTGTCACTTATTTCTTGCAAATGTGCAGTTTGTACTTGCATGCATTTTAGCTGCACCTTGTACTGAAACAATGTTAACAAAATATTCAGTAAAACTGTGCTTATTAAAATACTAGAATCTGCAAGGCTGAAAATATTCTATCATAATCAAATAAACTACTTGGTGCAACAAGTTTATATTTGGAATGATAAATGAGTAAATAGAAGTAAATCTTGTGAAAAAAACAGATTCACAATAACACAACTTACGCTCTGTGTTAAGAAAGAACACCACTCCCTCATTGCACACGAAGGAGCACTGCTGTAGAATGTGTTTTTGTGAGTGATCAGGTAATTTTCACATTGCCAATTCTAGAGGGACCTAGGGGGGAGCATGCACCCCAAAGTTTTTGAAAATTTAATGCTTTGAGATTAAATCTTGAACCATTTTAACTACAAATACTGCATACACACAATGTAATGTATTGAATTAAAAGAAGCAAGTTTTAATACATAAGTTGTAGTTATACATGCCATAAAAACGTTGTCAGGCCATGGTCTAACTGGCCTTATGGCTTCCCACAGCCCTGAGGAGTCATACATACACTACTGGGGAGAGTATAATAAATATCATATGGTCTACTCCTAGAACTTCCATTACTTAGCCAAATAGGGTGAGTAATTCTCAAAAAAAGTTGGATGACCATTTAGCCATAAAAAATTGCTTGATAATTCATAAGGTAGGAATCACAATGCCCCTTTCATACTCCTAGCAATTATTCTCAGTTGTGCAAAATCTTGATGTTCTAGACATTATATCTATTGACGCAATTCATCTTAAGTAGGAGGTAATCTAGAAGCTATTATTGGATATCATGTAGATAGCTATCACTGAAACTGTGTTTGATGGTTTGGAATCTAATGCCCATAACACCCTTTTGGTAACATTACTCGTGTGATTAACTCTTTCAGCATGGGCTTTGTCCCTGGGACCGACCTCGTAACCATTTTGTGCTTGTTATAGTTTTCATGCTATAGCTTGTAAATTATTAAACATATGTTAACGAAATTTGGCAGATTATCAGCAAACATTACAATGCTTTCATACACAAAATATCCAATTTTTGTTATTAGGTCTTAAAGTTTGGTAAGCAATGTATTTCTCATGCCTTTTTTTTTTTCTTTTCGCATGTTGCCTATCCAACATGCAGAGTAATTTTCATTTTAAAATTAAAAATACTTT
>NW_013668461.1:98037-99082 GCF_000517525.1 Limulus polyphemus | reverse complement strand
CAAGAAACAGTAGTTCAATAAAATTTTGAATGCAAGTCAAAAAACGTGATAACATGGCCTTTGACCCGTGACCTATAGGGAGAGGGTTAACAAATTGTCCTCACTTTGTAAAAGTCAAGTGTCAATTACACAGTTTGTGCATACATTACATAGTAAAACACCATTTAATAGCTTAGAAAGCAAGGAATGCCACTTTCTTTCAATCAGTGATCTTACTGGTGGTTCGGCAGTCAATTCCAGTCATAGTGATCAGGAAGTTATCTTCTTGGGTGGCCACTAGAGCAATCTTGCACCTATTCACCAGGTACTTCCTTATCAGACTCATCTGCTACGGCCAGATTCTTTTCCTCATCAGCCGAGCCAAGATGACATGAAAAAACCACTCATCATTTGCTGAATTGTCAGTCTCAACCTCTGATTCCCCAACTAACCAATGCACAAGATGTTCATCAGCAACATATGACATTACTTTGTTGATGTATTTCACATATACTTGTATGATATGCAACAGTTGTATCTCATATATCAATGGATCAATTTGTGGGAGTACAAGATAAGGACCTGTCTAGCCAAGCCCAAGCTGCTTCTGTACCACTGGAATGTGCCAAAGCCATACCCAGTCTCTATAGTGGAATGTTAGTTCCTTAACTGTTTTATTATAGCATCTCTTCTGGTGTACAATAGTTTTCACTAATTGTTGGCATGTACACTCATGCACATCAACCAATGCAGACCTTAATCACTCCACAAATTTCTTGGAAATACTGCAGCACTTCTGCTCTTTGGGCAAACCATATATGACATTCATAGGGAGCAGTATTTTACAACCAAACATAAATATCTTCAGTGAACAACTAGCTGATCTCTGTTGCATTATCCCAACTGGTTCTGCCAGGATGAATAAACTCTGCTTGACAGTTTGTATAACTTGCTCTACTAAACCATGACACTGGGGATGATAAGGCAAAGTGTTTGTCTTCACCACACCCAACACTTCGTACAACTCGGAGAATGGCTGGCTATTCAAATTAGCTCCATGATCCAT
>NW_013668461.1:91835-98016 GCF_000517525.1 Limulus polyphemus | reverse complement strand
CACATCAACCAATGCAGACCTTAATCACTCCACAAATTTCTTGGAAATACTGCAGCACTTCTGCTCTTTGGGCAAACCATATATGACATTCATAGGGAGCAGTATTTTACAACCAAACATAAATATCTTCAGTGAACAACTAGCTGATCTCTGTTGCATTGTGTGGTACACAATCAAGATGTATGGTGAGTATTTATCCCAACTGGTTCTGCCAGGATGAATAAACTCTGCTTGACAGTTTGTATAACTTGCTCTACTAAACCATGACACTGGGGATGATAAGGCAAAGTGTTTGTCTTCACCACACCCAACACTTCGTACAACTCAGAGAATGGCTGGCTATTAAAATTAGCTCCATGATCCATGTGAATTTTTTTTTAAGTGTGATGAATTGGGCTATTCAGTGTTCTGCCAACATATCAGTGATAAGAGTTTGTTGAAGTATCGACTAATGGATAAATCCACTTAGTGAAATAATCGCTAATGACCAGAATATATCAATTACCTTGTTTTCCAGAATAAGACAAGTGATATGCAGGGATATTCTCTGTAAAGGAGAACCAATAATTTTCTGCTAGAGTTTAACTTTCTTAGGCTGGGTTTTCCTCTTGGTAAAGCACATCATAAAATGTTTATACCACCACTTAATGTCTCAACTTGAATACAGCCAATAAAACCACTGCCATATGATAGAACAAGTGCATGTAACAATTTGGTAGCCTCTAGTCCTTGCATTGTGCAAAGTCTGAAAAATATTCTACCCAGAAAAATTTCAAACTAGCTGCAACACAGGTTGAAAACCATGTCTCAGTGGTTTATAACAAGAATACAAAACACCTTTCTGCATTCACAGCTGCTTGTCTTGCAGTACCACAGGTTACATACATCCTCACCTTGCTGCATGGCAAGACATGTCTATGGTAACTCTGGGATATTCTGTTGGTTTTCCTGGAGCTCCTCAAATGTTAATCATGGTATCCAACCACTAGTGACTTTAACTACCACACGATGTTGAGAGTTTAGCTACATGGAGGAAATACACAATTCTCATGTCCAGCTCCATGGAGTAAACATACAATCCTTATATTCAATTACATGGTGTAAATAAATAATGCTCATGTTCAGCTACATGGAGTAACAATACAATGCTCATGTTCAGCTTATATGGAGTAAATACACAATGTTTATGTTCAGAACAACTGCATAAATATTTTCAGAAAACTCGGAACTATAGAGTAAAGGAACAATGATGCCTATGCATAGATTTATGAAGTATGTGTACTTGTGTTTAATACATGCACTGTTTATGTTCAGATTTTTGATTATACACAAAATTCTTACCTGTTGTCGCATAGAACAAGTAGATCTTTCAATTAAAACAAACCATTTCAAAGAAGAATTAGAAGAATATGGTGGGCTCCAAATAGAGTCACAAGCATCTATAGGATTGGCAGTTACAATCATGCCCTGTAAAAGAAAAGTGTACCCAATAAAAAAAAACTATCAGTACCCATATATTTGCTACAAACTAATAACAGCCTCTGTTAAAAAGCATTAATAGAATCATAAGCCTGTAAATACTTAACTGTTAGAATCATATCCTTGAAAGAAAAAGCACATATTAAACTGTCAGTAATATATTTCACATAGATATTTCTCACACAAAATAAAAATGCATCTTTCATATGAAGAAAACAAGAAGAGGCTTAGCTACTGTTAGTGTTACCATTCCATACTTTGTGGATTTCAGCTGACAGATAACATTTTATTTTTTAGCAATTTTCTTACTTAAGCGAATTATCTTCGAGTTATTGTATATAAATACTTGATTTGACACGGGTCTTGTTTGGATGCATACCTTGATACTTATTTATAACATGCATGTTAGAAATTATCCAAGTTTGAAGCTAGACTTAGCACACTGGTTTTTGTTAATTTTGAAGTCATAAATTGACATATGAAATGTATATCCTTGTTTAGGTAGAGATGTTAATTTGTACAATTTTTTAATTTTTTTTTTAAAATATTTAACAGGTCAAAATGCAAACATATTATTAGTAACAAATAGTGACAATGTTAAATTCCACATTTGATGCTGGTAACTTCTTTATAGATGACTTTTATTTACTTAAAATTAAGACTATAATAACAGGGTTTGTTTTCTTCTTTACTATGCAAAGTTAGATTTAATTTGAATATGCAAAAAACAAAACTACACAACTTCTACTTTCAGTGTAAAACAAATACATATTTTATGTATGTATATAATATATATATATAAAAGGCAATAACAAATGTATACATAAACTTAACCAACATAAAAATAACTTTCTTTCTTTAAGACTCTCAATACCAGTGATTTGTTTGATTTATCAACTACCTCTATTCCTCCAGTGGGTACTCTAGCTGCTATGCTCAATTCATAGTCAATAAATACTTGAACAGTACGATTTTCGGGGGAAACCTATAAAAGTTAAGAAAAATAAAAAAATGCCCATATAAAAAGAGTTGCTAGTCAAAAACTAAATGTCATTAGATACTTTAAATAATAAAGCATACAACTGTATAAAAGTCCACAAACCACAAAGATGAATGTTTACACCAGACTTTGGATTCTAAAGATTTATACTAGTACCAGCAGTGACAAGAAAAATTATAAAAAGAATATATATAAAATTTTTGTTTGTATGTGTTAATGAATTTCACATAAAATATTATATATTTAACACTGTTATACACAGTTATCTAAAGATGTATAGCAGAGACGGCTAGTATGGGTATTAAAAATTTTAAAATAAAGTACAAAACCAACGTTTTGACCTTCTTAGGTCATCTTCAGGGTTTCTCATCATAATGGACAGTTATCTAATATTGAAGGTTTAGTCATTTAACTTAATCTCATGGTTTATTTAAGAATAATTTGCAGTTTACAAATATTTGAATTTAAACAATTAAAATCTTTTCTCCAGTTACTCTAAGCAAATTTACATGTAACTTATATCTATATACTTTGGTGAAAAAGAAAAATAGGATTTATTACATCTTTGCAATTCACATTTCTATTTGTAGTACATCACATCATAATTCCTTTATAAAAAGGTTATTACACAAGTAAATTGAAAACAAAACAATGATAAAAATAAAGTGAAATGACCTGATACTTTTCACCAAAATAATATCAGCGGACTCTAATCCCACTTATCCTATATGACAAAGTCACACTATCATGGTCGAAACTGATACATTAACTTACCACAACAACTTCTGCAGCTACTAAAGTGGCATGAAACAAGGCAACAAGACTCACAATACTGTAAATGTAAAGCACTGTTAAATGAGAAGGCATTCTGCGATGTGGGAACATTCTGTCATAGTAGCTGACAAGAGGCACATGTATGGCCAGTTACTTTATCTTTTGCTGTACATGAATTCTCCTAAGAATGTTAAAATAATTTGAAATTAACAACAATGAACTTGTTAATAAAGAATTTTTAAATAATAGCAATTTGAAATAAGTGTGTCCACAAATATTTACACTAGCAGTACTTAAGAGGGCAACAATAATAGTTTCAATTTGATTCAAGTAATTTTCCTAGTAATGAATTTGACCTGAACAAACTTTCGTTAAAAATTGTTGGCAAGATATTTTACACTTAATTATTAGTTTATCCTTTTTAAAATTTCCAAACCCAAACAAACAAAACAATTTATAAACTATTGAAGAATTGTGTATTACACAAAGAAACCATCTTTCTTCAAAAGCTGAAACAACCATGGAAGAGAGAAAATCTAAAAATAAAATTAAAATGCAGTACTGAATACAACTACAGAAGTTAAAAATTGACTAAGTTATTAAATAAGAAAATCACAGCTACAAATAACTTTCATACAGGAAGCTGTGATACTATGTGTTTGTGACAAATGAACCTATATTCAGAGGGCTCAACATACTTTCATTTCTTAGAAAATATAAATATTGCAACAAAAAAGGACAACAACAATTTACACAATCATTAATTAGAAACTCACTTCGAAATGTTATAATATACTAGAAAAAACAAAATAAATTATTTTCAATATCAAACAAAAATGACAGGAAGATAGAAACTGTAAGCTGCAAATACATTAATGGGTATATGCAGATGGGAGTAAAGATTTGGGTGAAAATCACTTTTTAGTCTAAAGACTGCATGTTCAATAAAATCATATCTTTAACACACACAAAATAACAACAAAAGTTATCATTCATGATCATAATATTATGTTAGTATTCAGACACGCTAAGATTGTACCTTCATGTACATACACATAATAAAACGTTCATTTTTCCTGGAAAAATCCCCTGGGTACTTCCACATGTACTGATTGAAGCAGGAAACAAACCAATGGTAATAACACAGGTGATATGCTGTTGAGTTCTCTTACTCAGATGTATTTAAATGACATGAAAATTCAATTTCAACACAGGGCAGTGACTAGTAATTCACCTTGACAAGAGAACTGATGTTGTTAAAAAAAAAAGAAAAAAAGTTGTCTAAGGTCTATATTTTATAAGTTTCATATTTAGGAGTAAGTAGGTTATTACAGCTGTAAAAGACAGGTAAGGCCTCATTTGCAGAATTGTGTATATATTTATAGACCCCTTACTACTGAACAGGTATCAACATGCCGAAAAGAATGCAGGGTAGGACTGTATTACGTTTCAAACAGTTGAGAATGCTTAAAAGCTTAGATAGTATGATTGACAGTTGTCTGTAGGAAGGGTGGAATAAGAGGTTTGGAAATGCAAACTTTAATATTAGATTTAAATAAGTTTAAGTTTCTGAAGCATACATCCAGATTTGTTCTTCAACCAAAGTTTTATAATTTCAGCATTACAAACTTATGGAAGAGTTTGCCTAATTTTGACAAAAACATGAAACCCTAAAACTCCAGCACTTTTAAAAGGCAAACCTTGCTTCATAAAGGGTAAATTGTGATAAATGTTATTAGTTTATATTCTTTAAGCTATATTTTGCTTTAAATTAAATTATAGATGTAACTTGCACTGGGTGGAGGAATGTTGCTCTAATTTTTTCATTAAATGAGGATTCTCACTTGTTCTCTGCCAGAGGATTTGTTTCTACAGAGCATATAGCATCCATCCACTGTCATTCCACCTTTTAAACCAAACCTACTGCCTCCAATTTATATGTTTTGGTTGATTGGCTGAAAGGTGAAGGGTCGACTTTTGTAAGACACAATAAATTAAACAATATTTTACTCTGCAACTCACCACAGCCAATACTTGTTAACTGCTAACATGTGTAAAGCTGGGTACTTTAATTAATATAATTGATTACATCAGTTAGTATCATGTAAACTAACTAACTAATGGAAATTTAGTGTTTCCATTTATTACTGTTTTGGATTATTCCAACAACTAACTAATTGAAATTAAGATTAAAACAATCAAATTAAAAAAAACAAAGTAATTGAAATACTGCTATTATGTGTTTTTTTATTTTTACTTCAATTTAGTTTGTTCAGCTTTGGTGAGTTGGGTAGGGTTATGACTCAAGAGTCTTGAGTTCAATTTCCATTGACACCAAACTTGCTCATCGTGTGTTTGTTAAGGTAAAGCTATTAAGGCTATCTGTCACTGTCTCCAATCCTGAACCACTGACTATAGGGAAAGCAACTGTGTTGCTTCTGCTACCAAAGTTTTTTTTTCTTATTGAACTGCTGACTAGAAGAAAAGTGACTGTTAGTACCCACCACAAAATTTTTTTTTGCTTGTATGCACAATGTTTTGAGGAATACTATCCAATCAACTAATTTAATGTAATTGATTAATATGGCCATAAATTAGGAAATACCACTAATAGTGTCTTTAAATGGCATTAAATTTACAATTAAAAACAGTTTACTCTGAATCTTTCCGACATATACCATATTTTTCTGAATATAAGATGCACCCTTATTTTGAAAACAAAGTTTTGGGGAAAAAAAAGCTACAGCCGCATTTGAAAGATTTTTATTGAACAAAAATCCAATTTGATACTTTAAAAATTAGTATATATTGTTCTAAACACAAAAGACCTCAAAACATCAAAATGAGAAAATACCGTAAATCAAAAAAGGGTTTAATGTTATTTAGTTTGGTTCAAAAACTACAAAATCTTCTTTGCTTTCACTGTAA
>NW_013668461.1:88040-90835 GCF_000517525.1 Limulus polyphemus | reverse complement strand
GTGCCGATTCAACACCAGACCACCTGGGAGTCAACATCTGGGAGGTGGTAGGATGGGCGACACATGTTTATAGTTTGAAAAAAAAAAAACGAAAATAAGTTACCTCAACATTGCAAATCTTCTTAAGTTGAGAAAGAAAAAATGTCTGATGTGTTTAGTGATGAAGAATAAAAATGAAGATCATGAGTACAAAAGCACAGAGGGAGCTAATATGCAGGGAGACTGTGTCAACCTCCTATTAGTGGATGGCATTTGCTGCATAATAATGTCATTATGTGGTAGCACAAATCTCTCTTAGGTGAGAGTTGTCTAAAAGCTGGTGGCATGAAAATCTCTAAGGCAGACGCATGGGAAGATAGCTTTCTGTGTGCAGAAGCATCACCTTGGAATCACAGTAGGAAACAAGAAAAACTAAAGCACTCCTCAGTGCATACAAAGACAAACAAAACATACTGTTGAATTTAATCATCTTTATTAAACAGAGCCACTAATATAAAAACATGCAAATATTTAATACTTCACTATTTAGTAATAAAACAACAGCAAACAGGAGGCATATATTTAATTAATATTTTCAAACCCATCATTTCATAAATTATGTCTTACTTCTTACTTTCACTTAAAAATAATATCAGATACAAAGAACTAGCTAGGTTTAATAAGCTTATTTTCTTTCCCAATGTGTAACCTAATAATTATAATGCTAAGTATACATTTGAACTGACAGTTTGTTTGTACAGGATTGAAAGTGGGTGATTTCAGCACTATTACAATTGCAGGCAGACTGTTCAGAAGTATTCAACATAGATTTATGAATTAACATGTCAGTGGAATCTTTTTATGAACAAAACATACTCAGACCAATAAGATGACTTAAAACTACTTGTTCACCTACATTCATCCATTTGGAATGCTATAGAAGTGTCACATGATTATAGTAATTACCAGGATAATATTATTCTGATAACACTTTGGAGGTACTGCTTCCTCCCAAAAAAACTGCCCCCCACTAATTTGAATCTCATGCCAACAACACTTTCCTTTCTAGACCACTTCAAGATATTGATCTTCTCAGATTTATTTTGTAGCCTCATTGCAACTACCAAGTTTCATGATTGATTATTCAAGCAGCCCATCAGTTTTCAAGTTAAATATTTAAAGTGAAAAGCTTCTTTGTCTAAGAATATTTACATCAATTTTCACAGATATGTATATTTTTCCACCCTCAGTTCATATTAAACTACCATTTGAGAGATGGCCATAGCTTTATAAAGAGCAAGTAAGTTTTTTATTATAAAATTTTACAGCATCATAATAGAATTAAGACAATGAGATTTTATGTAAAAAGGAAACTGCAATAAAAGCTATGGAATTTGAACTTCAATAATGTTGTACAGAACACCATTTTTGTTTCATTCAAGTTAAAGTTTTGGCCTCTTTCTGATGTTCAGATCCAAATTTGTGGTATAAATGTCTGTAATTTTTGTTACATATAAAAGTAGCCCAAAATGTGAACTCAAACTTCTACAACAGTAAGGATTTTTGCTATTGCTATTCCTCTTAAATTAAATCAACATGTACATTGTCTTAATCATTTTATTTAATCACATTATATACACAGATTTATAAGCATATGTTTCTTATGTATAATTCATTAATGATGATATAATCATGAGAACAAAGCAAAAGAGGAAGATGAAGGATAAGTATGATATATGAATTTGTGCAACAAGCTTATCATTCTTAAAAGACAAAGTGTAATGGCAAGTAGCATTAACATTGGCAATATATAAATAGTATGGGACAGATAATCATTACCTTCTACTGTACTTTACACTGTAATAGACATATTACGCTTGTAACTCTGATAAGTTTTTAAACCTTCAAAACAGGTTGTCTGTGCTTAGACATTTTATAAGAAATGTGTTCAGTTATGAGTGACATTTAATTTAGCCTTTAGGCTATCACACAAGGTCAGAACTAGAAAAGCTTGTCTGCCTTTGCACATGGCTAGAACACTAGATAACTTGCTAAGTCCCTAGTCAAGATGTCTGAAGTATTCGGTATATGCAGAAATAGACACACAGGGAAGGTCACTGTCTCAAATTAATTTCTTTTCTTTTTTGTCTAGTTTGAGTTAAATTCCAAATACTTTATATTTGTACATTTTCTTCAAACCTTTCACTATTGTTATACTTTACAGTTATCTGTTAGCTTAGTGTGCATTAAAATATTACAATATTAATGTTACTTTTATTGTAATTCACATGACAAGCATATGTAATTAATTTTATCCAGAAATGTTCTTTCAATCCAAGGAATACATAA
The DNA here is from genome assembly GCF_000517525.1 of Limulus polyphemus. Lineage (NCBI taxonomy): Eukaryota > Metazoa > Arthropoda > Merostomata > Xiphosura > Limulidae > Limulus > Limulus polyphemus. Next base: position 88,507 of record NW_013668461.1, on the reverse strand, counting down.
GTTTGCAACACTTAAATGATAAAATTCCAGAGATATGGCTTTCGAGTGGTTGTTTATTTTTTAAAGTAAATGATCCACTCAAAAACTATTTCTGAACTTTTATTTAAAGTTTATAGTGATTTCCTTTCCATACAACACTTAAATAATATTTTAATAACTATATGATATCAAAATTACTTTAGTTAAATATATTTATTAGTTGGAAAAAATTATTGAAATTAATTTTAAAGGGTAAATATTCAAACTCAAATTATTCAAATTAATTTTAAATGGTAAATATTCAAACTCACCCATTCTATTTCTACCAGGCATTTTAATTTCTCTCTCAAAATAGTGTTTGGTGTTTCTTAAATTCATTTTAAAATATATTTGAATGTTAGAAAAAACTGATCTTTGTAATGTTTCTGACAAAAAAAAAAAAAAAAATGTTTGAAGGTTTCTACTAAATGATCTTTAATTTTTCAACT
>NW_013668461.1:73116-87016 GCF_000517525.1 Limulus polyphemus | reverse complement strand
AAAAAAAAAAAAAAAAATGTTTGAAGGTTTCTACAAAATGATCTTTATTTTTTCAATTTATTTGGAAAAAAAGAAAAGAGGGAACCCTTCCCAATTTACTTACCTGCAACTTTGGATACATATCAAAGAAGCTATAGTGTTTCACTGGATGATATTCTAAATAATCCTTTATTTCATACCCAATTCAAAATTCATATAATCTATATTTACTGATCTACCACACCTTAGCATGTAAGGGAAATAAAATGTAGCTTAGAAGTACTTTTTTAATGACTCATCCAATAAGCTGGATATTTCTCTGAGTAGATAATCAAAAGGGAAATAGAATTAGTGACTTGTGGTGATTAGACATGAAGATTATGTGCATTTTTTTTTACACAGGTAACTATTAAAAAAGGTTTGCTCCAATGGCCAGTGAAATACAAGGAAAAGATACTAACTTGGTATATCCAGGTGAAACTGAATTAACTTTAGAGCTATGATGGATAGGTCCAATAGTTAAGAGAGTTGCTCATAATATTGATTACAAGGTAATACTATATCTCTTACTAAACAAGTCTACGTAAAATGAAGTAACAAGACAGAACACCAAGTATAAACCAAAATGCACAATCTTTATCATAATACTAAACATAAACATAGTAATGTATACTTCTTGAATAAACATGATAGACTGAGGTTCTGACTAGGTACCTTCAGTGGTGAACTCTCTCTTTTGACTAGACCAACTCAAATAATAGTCCACATTATACTGCCTAAATGCAACATACCTTAACATGCACGTAAATTCGTACTTATCCAGAACAACCAGTTCTACCCATGTGACAAATCATTCTGATTACAACACAGGTGGAACCATAACCTCTATATATCACTTGGACAACCAGTCATTAACTCTTTCAGTACGGGCTCGGTCCCTGAGACCAACCTTGTACCATTTTGTGCTTGTTATAGTTTTCATGCTATAACATTTAAATAAGTAAGCATATGTTAATGAAATTTGGCAGATTATCTGTAAACATTACAATGCCTTCATACACACAATATCAATATCTTTTATTAAGTCTTAAGGCTTGTTCAACAGTATCTTTCTCATGTCCTTTTTTTTTTTTTTTGCATGTTGCCTATCCAACATGCAAAGTAATTTTTATTTTAAGATTAAAAATATTATTATGTATCAGAAAATAAATGTAAAATCTTTATAATGTCCAGATAGTTATCAATTGTTTCTTAAGAAAAAAACTTTATATTTTGTCTGTTATTTTCACTAACGGATCTCTGTACAGGTACAGTAGATTTGATACAAAAATTAGGAAATAAATATAAATTATGCCTCTTTCATTCTAGAATGACAACAAATTATAACACGAAAACATAAATGTATAGACTAAATAGCTTAAATCTCATAACATTAAACATTTATAAGTATTTACTATTTTATTATATTGACCTTTCAGCCGTGTCTGGCTAACAATACAGAAGTTACAATGACCCGGCACACATGCTCTCATGTTACCGTATCAAATATTATAAAACCGACCTTTAGTCTTTACAAAGTGACCTGTCTTGGCTGTGTTTTAATAGACTAGTATTTTGTTAAATACAGTCACAGTTCCATCATTACATATTATATATGTATATAGATTATAACTATTTAGAAATAACTTCTTAAACTTATTTTTCTTAAAACATAGAACAGTAAATAAAAAAATTTAACAATTTTCTCTTCTAGTTACAACCTTTGTACTCAGTTGCTGCTTGACGTAGGTTGCTAAGCCTTTTAAAATTTTGCATGTGGAGATATGAAAAAATTGTTTTAGGTTCTATATGTACAGTTGAATAACGAAAAAATCATAAATTACTATATTCATACCATAGAGTTCCACTATAACTTATCAGGTGTAGAAACTAAGCTGTATTTGAGTCTAAAAATATGAAATTTCAAGCAGACTAAAGACACAACCTACTTCCTTAAAATCTTGGTTTGAAAGAAAGAGATGGCATCCTAACACATGAAAATGACTGAGAAAGCCACTGGGGGACATTCTGAGCTTTTAAATGGTTCTTCACATGTCATATATTGAAGTAAGTATATATATAAGGGACCATTTCCAAAACTGGAAAGAGGTTAGCTGGGCCACTGTGTTTGATTCATTACGTGAGTGATATATCAGCAAAGAGAAAAGATAGGAGGTTCTTATTTTATATTCTAGCTTGTCAATATCAGTAATTTGAGTTCCTAATTCATACAAAACTATAGACATAGTCTTGACATCACAAACATCTAATTTAAACCACTGCTACATTCAACATACCACATAACACAAAAACTGATATTTAACTGTGTTTTTTAATATTTACTTTTAAATTAAGAAATTAAATAATGTATGATACTAAAATTTGAATTATAATCTACAGTTTGATACCAAACATATTGACATAAATTCATGAAATAGTAGTTCAATAAAATTTTGAATACGAGTCAAAAAATGTGATGACATGGCCTTTGACCCATGACCCATCTGGAGAGGGTTAAAGAGGTAGGAATGAGAGGCTGAACTAAGAAAATCAGAGAATCAGAAGGAAAATCATGTAAGAATCAAAATCCTGAGAATCATATTCTCAGGGAATGATAGTTTCCAAACAAGTATAAACCTAATGGGGTTCTTTAAGTTCTTTTCAATCCCCAATAAAGTAACCTAAATCAATTTAGGTTTTTGAATAATGTTAGATCTTGTGCTTAAATCATTATTCCACATTATATATTGGATGGATTCTCCTTTCAATTTTACCTTTGGTGAAGTTGGAAGGAAAATCTAACATATATAAGTATAAACCTAGTTAACCTATGCTTTGGGTTAAAAAAAATAATTCCTTACAATCTATAAGTGTGTTCTTTACAGGCAAGACTCCTTAAGTTGTGCTAATATCCAACTTCAAACATTTTTTAAATTTTTATTTGTGAATTACACCCACTATATAAATTTTACAAAATAACAATATATGAACTCTTAAGATATTTGTGAGTAAAAAATTGAGCTTGATTTATCTTTTTATTTAAATTTTTTATTTGGTATAAAAGTGTGCACTTGACACCTGAAAGGTGTGCACCAATCCAGATAGGGTTAATAAGCAAATATTGGCGAAATAAAGATTAGTCAGATGCCAAAACAATAATTCTGTTGAAGTAAATCTGTTGAAGAAAGTTTAGGTTTCAGTATCCAAACCTTGTATGAATACCCATTTACCCTAATATTTTAAGTTACCATTTCAAATCCCATTATCTCTTAACAAACAGACCTACTAAAAGCAATAAATCAGAACCCATAGCAGCTTTAAACCTTGAAAAAAAGTTTCTTCTGGAACTTCTACACTCATAAGAAAACATATGCAAGATTTTATGCCTCTTTTAGTTTCTTAATTATTTTTAAGACAAATCTGTTTCTAACAAAATGAGTCTTCACTCATAAATGTACACATTATGCTCACTTCTCTACAATAAACACATCATCACTTCACACAATGGCTCATTAAGCCATGCCCTGGTGCACTGTTATACTTTGGGGTATCCTGTAAGCTCATATATGCCCAGGGACATGTTTTTGTTTGGGACACCCTAGGAATAATAATCACCAAATCCAAGGCACCTGGGAAAAATTCTTGGTAATCAGAAATGTAAATCAGAAATAAAATAATTAATAAAAATGGATGAAAAACCCTGATGCTCCAGGGCATAGTGTGATGGGTCAATTTTTTGTTTGTTTTTGAATTTCGCACAAAGCTACATGAGGGCTATCTTTGCTAGACGTCCATAATTTAGCAATGTAAGACTAAATGGAAGGCAGCTTGTCATCACCTCCCACTGCCAACTCTTAGGCTACTCTTTTACCAACGAAGGGATTAACAGTCACATTATAACTCCCCCCCCCACGGCTTAAAGGGTGAGCATGTTTGGTGTAACAGGGATTCAAACCTGCGACCCTCAGTTTGCGAGTCGAGTGCCCTAACCACCTGGCCATACTGGGCCTATACTGGGTCAAATACTCTGTGGTATCACAAACATCCTACAAAGTCTAAAATAACCTTCTTGTACTTAAAGTTGGATTTTGTAATACATGTAAGGCAGTCCCTTAAGGTTAATAAAATTGATAAGAGAAAAAATATAATATAAAGGTGACCTTCTCCATCCAACAAAAAACATGAGAACCAAATTAAATATAACCATATACTATCAAGAAAAGTTTGAATGACACTATTTTTTTTTATTAGTTGATTTACAAAAATGCCAAACCTTATTTTTTCAAAAATATAATTACACATAATTAAGTCCTACGTTTAGTTTTAGGTTTGAAACTTGAAGGACCAAAATTTTACCATGAAAACAATCAAAATTTATAAAAGTATATTTCTGTTCATATTCTAAAAAACTTAACAAAAATCTTTCTAATTTATATCAGTCAGTTTGGTTGCACCAGTAAACATTACAATTATGATGTATGATAAACAAATCTGAAAGATTTATAATAATCTTGATTTATAAGAGATGTATTCACATTAGAGATCCATTAAAAAATAACATCAATATCACTATAACAAAAAAACTAAAAAGGGAGTTAGTTTATAAACTACTGATTGTCATCACTAAAGTAATAATACGACAAAACACAATATATATATATATATATATATAAAATAAAGATCCTTAAACTTATGGGACATTAGCAAGCACTTTCAATATGAAAAAGCATGTTAGCCATCACACATACAGAATATTATCAGATCAGTATATCATGTTTTTTTGGATAAAAAGTACAACAAAAAGCAAAATTATCCAACACAATTGTAAGTGGTGTATCTGACGTTAGAGGGTGATGATGTGGTGAAGATAATCACATTAACTTTAAGCTTGATGAAAAAAAAATTGGGAAGCTCAGAGAATAATGAGGCTGCTCCTAGACCTAGTAATATTTTTCCAAGGGTTTTGAATGAGGTTAAAGACTGGATATATGAGCCACTAGTTAATATTTTTTGTAAGTTCATGAACAGTGGGCAGATGCCAAAAGATTGGAAGTTGGATAATGTTACTGCTCTTTTCAAGTGAGGTGATAAAAACTGTCCAGGTAATTATATGACTATTAGGCTTTCATCAGTGGTGAGAAAAGGTTTTGAAAGTTTGATAAACTATGCTTTGCAAACACATTTAATAAAGCTTAAAATTGTGTTGGATAGTTAATATGGTTTCACTATGGGAAGATCTTGCCTTACTAATCTTTTAGCATACTTTGAAGATGTTAAGGCTTACGTTTATGAGGGTAAAGTTGTGGATTTGGTGCATCTAGATTTTTGGGAATGGATATGATGAGGTGCCATACAAAAAGCCTGCTGAAAAAATTACCTATACAGAAGTTAGTGCAAGTTGGCTAGAAAAATGGCTGAATGGACAAAAGCAAAGGGTTTTTACAAACAGAGTTCAGTAAAATTGGATTAATGTCACAAATGCGGAAACTGTGGACTCAATGTTAGGATCACTGCTCTTTTTGATATGCATCAATAATATAGATGAAGGAATGGTCAATAAAATTGTTTAGATTATTTGATTACATTAAAAGTCTTGGGTGTTACTGGCTATGAGGATCCTGCTGCTGCTTTACAAAAGGATTTAGATTATTTGGTAAGTTGGGCAAATAAATGACAAATTGCTTTTGATTATAATAAATGAAAGATAATGAATATAGATTATCATAATGTAAAGTACAAGTATAGTTTCAATGGGAATAACCTTAACAGTGCTATGGAAGAAAACGATCTTGGTGCTTTGATGCTGTTAACAGAGTAATAACATGATAAAATAATGCAGTGTTTGAAGAAGTTATGAAGGTAGAGACACCCTTTTTTTTGGCTTGCATGGGTAGGTTGTAAGGAGAGTAATCAATTAGCAAATACCACTAATTGAATGTAAGATAAGAGACACAGATACAAGTTTTGGCATGGTAGGAGTCATCTTCATCTAAGTTTTATTTTTCTAACAGGGTGATAATCATTTGGGATTGATTATCTTCAGGTGTGGTGGATTTAGTATATTTAAGGGAGCTTACGGGAAGTTTTTCTTCTTCTTCTAAAGTTTAGTTTAATGGATGGGGTAACCAACAGACCTCTTCTTGCTTTTAAATGCTATGTTATGGTCAAGAAGTTGTGAAGTTGAAACAAACAATGAATCCTCCATACGTGTTCTAAAACAATCCAATATCAAGTACAAAGAAGTAAATGTTCATCATATTAATGAAAGTGACAACAACAGAAATAATAATGAAAAAAACATGATCATTTTTGATGGACTGATGATGTGAAGAGCAGTTACAAATCTCTGCTCCCATAAAAAAAACAATTTTCTTCTTTCTTAAACTCATAAGTAGTCTTTTGTTTTATTGATATTAATTTCAACTATAACAAACTATTTACTTAGAGCAAAATTAAAAATCAACCTGATAATGCATATAGCTAATTAAATACACTTTTCTTGTATTATTACATAAAATGATTAGAATGCATTGTTTCATCAGTTGGATATCTTCACTGTTAACAGTATTTTCAGCTGTTTCCCCAATAATAATTCACAACGCTCAACCAGCTTAGATTTAGTTACTTTCTAAAAATGTATATTAAGCTAACAATGCAAAACAATCTCTATAATAAAAATATAACAAAAACTAAACAAAATTAAAATAGATACATTAAACATTATAACCAAACTTTTATTAAAGTAATAAAGAAATAATAGAGCGTACCTTAGCTAAAGAACAAACATAATTTAATGTTGTTGAACAGTGAAATATCAAGGTAACCTCATAAGCAAAATTTTACATAATTCTCCCTAAAAACATCTTATGACCAGTGAAAACACATTAAACAGTTCTGACAGTGTAATTTTAGAGAAGTGTAATATCTGATATGAATTATAATGACATATGCTATCATTTAGTGGTGGAGTCAACTAGCAGGAGATTACCAAGAGTACAGCCAAAAACTAACATTTACGAAGATACAAGAGAGTAACTTAAATGAATACCTGAATCATACAATAAATAGCTATAATACTGATTCTGGAACAAAAATAGAATTATGTTAAATGTAATACAAAGAAAACAATATGTTAAACATATTATGAGGTGTTTCTAGCACAACTACTCACACTTTAACCCCCTGTCACTTGTCAAAACTCATGAAGCAGGAAATGGGAAGCATTAAACATACATAAATCTTCTGTAAAAGCTGAAACGTAAACACAATATGCCTTGAGAATGTTCAATGATAATAGTAAGACTTGGAAAGAAAAGTTACAACAATCATAAATATGGCAAAGAAAGTAATTAGCAAAACTAATATAACTTAAATAATGACACAATGTCATATTACATATGGAACAGTTACACAGCTAGTATTAACTGTACATAATAAGAGCTTAAATTAACAAGATATAAAATCAATGGTGGTCATTACATTAAAGTGGTTCACTAGTATTCATTCACTCGATGGAAAGCTATCAGGAAGATTACATTCCCTCACGTAAAGTTGCATTTCCTCATGTTTTTTTTTATTTAATTAATCCATGCAATATGTTCACCTTCATTGGTCGTAACTAAAGGAACACGGATGGACCATGCATTCCCTACTGGGAAAGCCAAATAAAAAGATGAAATTTTTCAAGCAAAGTTAAATTCCTTGGGAATGTAATATTTTGATTCCTGACCCTACATAATTTGCAAACAAATTAATCAGTGTAGACATAAAAGTTTCTAAAAATGCATAAAAATCAGTTAATTATCTAAGCCTGTAATCAGTAGCAAGAATATTGTTGAATTCTCAACATAAATTAATGAATTTTGTGTTTAAATTGCAACAGGAAAAAACCTTGTTTGTAAGAAATGAGAGAGTTTACAAGCTCTGGCCAAGAAGTCTTATAATGCTGCACAAATTCTATTGGATCTAACAAGCTATGAGTATTAAACATATCTGGAAATGGAAAGTTTATGACTTCAAAGTCGAAAGTGTCTGATTTATTTAAAATTTTGAACTTGAATATAAATATAGTAGAGATAGCTGATATTGGTATGAAAAACTTTTTATTTAAATAAAGGTTTCATACCCTTATCAACCATCTCTAATATATATTTACTTCAAGTGGGTTCCTTGTCATGAATTATTTGAATGTTTGATTAATGATCCCGATATCTAAACTCGGATAACATGTTATGTTTTAGGGAATTTATTCTCTATAGTTAGCTGTGGTGAACATAAATTTATTTGGCTGTATACAGAAAACCTTGATAATTAGGAAAAATAATAGCATAAATATATCAACAAGTGTGACTGATGTGCAAAGCTTTACAGTAGTTTTTTTTTTGCTTTATCAAGACTTGTAATGTATGAAAATTACAATTGTAATAAATATAAATCTGTAATTTAGGGGTTGAAGATACCTCTCACTGGAATACCTAGTACTTATTGAAAGACATGTTGGTCACATTTCACAAATGTGTTGTCCAATAAAAATACAAGGCCTCTAAAGTTTGTGTAATGTGAAAGAGTGGTTATTTTTATGAGACATTGTCAGAGAAAGTTCTGTGTTTGCTGATACAGAGCCTTAACTTAACAGAATAATAAAAAGATCTTGAAATTATTGCTGACAGACTATTTAATTTTATCAGTAGAAAGACTAATGTAAAGTCTATTAAAATCAAATATTTCTATTCTAATACTTTATGATGGAAACCAAAGAAAAATATGTTATGTGAACCACACTACATCTGTCATATCCAATGCTGAAGAGGCCTTTCACTCAACTCCTGGGCTCATCAGCCTAGTTAGGATATATAAAACATAGCAGCAGTCTTGGCACTACATCTTCAATTTTCATAAACAAAGACTGTTATGGTGTGAACTAATATGTGTAAGTAAATTGTAATTATTGTTATAACTTCAAAGCCTTTAACTTTCTCTTTAAATTCAATGGAACTACCAATGATAATGAAAGGAGTAATACTTGTTTTCTCTGAAGCAATATTACTGCATTTCTTTAAATGTATTTCAGGTCATCACCTATTAGAATTGACAAAGACCTAGTCATAGCATTTTTTAGCCACAGCAATACACCTATATTTGTAAAGTGTTTTATGTAATTTGGGAATCCAAAATAATTCAGGTATCACCCATTTTAAATCTCTTTAAGTATGTTATGCATTTATGGATCACATCTTTTTTTTTTATATATTTTTCTATACAGAATTACTTTTAAGTTCCATCTTTATTATGTTCTTAGAAAAATTTTACTCACTGATGTACTAATTATTTGTTTGGTGTAATTCTAAGTAATTTTAGGCTATTTCTGGAATTTTGTCCTGGTAGTCACATGGCAGCAAGTACAATAAGTAAAAGTCATAAAAAAAAAGGTCACAATTTTACTACAAAGTAAAAAAAAAGCCTAGAATGATGCTAAATATTTTTTATTGATGATTTAAATAGAACATTCATTCAGGTAAGAACAACAATGGTTCAAAAGATTTCAAATACCATTGATAAAAAAAATATTGTTAAAGATTTAACACAAAAAATTCTTAGTTTTGGGGTTAGTCAAAGTAACTTAAAATCAGAGTAAGCTATGTACTTTGAGCAAAAGTAAAAATCAACTTAGTCATCAGTAACAAAAATAATCTTGATTCCCTACTGACACAAAATAAATTCTGAATAGTAAGATTTTAATATTTAACAGCAAATGTAAGAAGTTTTGCAAATATAGAATTAATTAGAGTCAGGCTGTTAGTAAAATAAGCTAATAAATTAATTATCATGCTCATTAATCAATCACATTCAACTTATGTGAGACTTGGATAGTTTGGATAATCAAAAATTATAATAATTGGAAACATTAATTTTGATTAGTTTATTATTTTCTCTGATTAAGCTGAACAACCTTAAATTAATAAATAATAACTAGAAATCATAAGGTAATATTTTGATTACTTGGAGAGCTGAAATAAATTAAAACAGTTATACTCAGAAACATTAATACTGATCAGATGAGTGATTTAAATTGATTTAAATGATGATTTTACATGACAGTAATTTATGTAATTTATTATACTGAATAATTGAGACAAATGCCAAGCTTTACAAATGATGTTGTCCCAAGAAGAAATTTTAGTTCTCAGAATAATTTAAGCTTTAAGTTCATTTAAACTTTCCGTATCTAGAATTCTGTTTTCATGAAAAAAAAAAAAATTAAATTTGCTACACATTTATATTTCTACTAAAATCATACATTTCCTTCTTTCAATACAATTTAAAAAACAACTCACTTTTCAATTTTTTTATGATAATTCATGATAATGCAAACTTTTATTCCCTCTTCCTATGAATATTTTAGTCCAATACTCTTTAAAGTAAACATAATGGCTTAATTAACTTACTGCAAACATCATACCTTCAGACAACCATTCCACAAGTATATAAACTAGTACAAGTCATTTCTGCATTATTATAAATTATTCTCTCTGACTGTTCAAGTGTTATATAACTTTATTATTAATCTACATGTAATCTTCTGACAACCATGAGATTGAGAGGATATGTCATACTCTTTCAGTTTCACATAGTTCAGGGAATGGTGAATTAGTCTGCAAGATATACCCAAGTTCAATGTGTTTACAGCAGTTCACTTGTTAAGACTAAATGCAATTCAAATTTCGACAGGAAATAGGTTGGAAGCTAAAATGATCAAATTTCACTTTTTCTTTTGTTATTGAATTATTAACGTTTTACCATTATCAGTACTGGTAGCAAAGGTCTAAAATTAAAAGTGTACTGACACAGAACTAGTATTATTATTATTAAAATTAGTAATAATACTATTATTATTACTATTAGTAAACCCAGTTTATAAAGAAAAAAGTTGGATCTGGAAGTTACACTCAGAACTGAGAATGGCGTGGTTAAACTTTCGTATTAATATTAGTTACCAGGTGTTAGGCCTACTGGTAAGATTATTTCTCGTCTACAGTACAATTTAAATTTAAAACAATTGACACTAAATAGTTAAAAATTAAAATGGCTAATTTATATTGTGCGTGGTTTTAGGCCTACCAAGTTATTTTATACTTAGTGTTGTGTTACTGTTAGGCTTGTATTGTAAATTGTAATAAATCTACTTTATTTCGCCTTACATTTTTATAAAATCAAAATTAAAAGTGCAAATTATAGACAAAAAATTAAAAATCATAACATAGATGAATAATTAACAGTGATGTATATTATATGAATTGCACTTACGACAATTTTGATTATTCAGATACTCTGTGTCGTTGTTTTTTCTCAATTCTTTCTTTTTGTCGCTTTAAGTTTAACGAACAAAATTTTATAACTTATTCGCACCAACAATTTCGATGTCATCTGATTATCATACTTAGTCACATATAGTTTGTTATAAAAAAAACAAAAAAAAACATCACATGAGGACGACGATCGCGTCACCTATAAATTATATATTTTTTACTTGAAGCATTCTGAACATACCAATGTAACCAGCTTTAATTTAAAAGGAAACTCTTCTTTACATCAAGTTCAACCACTTTTTAAAAAAATATTATTATTAAGAAAGACTATCCTTCGTGGAACTTAACAGTTCATTTACTTACGTGATGGCGTATTGTAGATCATGTAAATACACTTTTGCCACTTATGTGTTTCACACATGCAGATATTATTTTACTCAACACTGCTGAATTACAACATCTAATACATAGTTTCTAGTGTAGGTGTAATATAGCCAAAGCATTATTTATCTAATTATTGTGATATTCCTGACCCCATTTCCTTTTTTATCCTTTGAGTTTTATTGATTATTTAAATTTGTGAGATTGACACTTCTAAACTCGTGGTCGCAGCGTTTGTTTAAAATGCATTTTGTTTGCATATAAACTTAACAGGTAGTTAAGTTGTGCTTTTGTATGATCAAAATCTTCCAGGAATAATTACACCGTCCTCAGTGCTAAAAGTTTCTTTGTTTGTTCGTAGTTAAGCACAAGCTACACAATGGGCTAACTATGCTCTGCCCATCACAGGTATCGAAACTCGGTTTATAGTGTTGTAAGTGCGCGGACGTTCCGCTGTGCCCCTAGGGGCAGTACTAAAGGACAATATTTGAAACACTATCTTCCCTAATAAGTTATTTGTCATAGTGTGAAAGCAATATCCGTAATTTCAAAAAATCTCCAACTTCACAAAATGTTTGCTGTGGCTGCCACAAGTATTGAAACCCGGTTTTTAATGTTTATATGCCTTCAGACACTTACCGCTGAGCCATTGAGGGGCTTCACAAAATGAAAACAAATTTCCATGTTTAATTTTGCTAACATTAGTTCCCTATAACAACGTGGTATCTGAAAGTTGAGAGGATGTATTTGACTTTTTGCCCCCCCCCCCCGCGGCTCCTCATTAAGTCCGCAGGTTTAATAATGGTTTTGATACTTGTGGTGAACACAACACAGATAGCCAATTGTGTAGCTTTACGCTTAACTACAAACAAACAAACTTGTACTTTATATTTTATTTTTTCTTACAGTCACCACTTGTTTAACGTGCGTATTGAGTTCATCGTGCAGATATATCGATTATGAAATATCGTTGGAAAATTCTTTAGATTTGTACTAATGTGTTCTCTATGGGACTCGTCAGTTAGATATTTAGAAATATCTGGAAGTTGTATTCTTCTCATTTTTACTTAAGGAAAAAACCAAGTGATGTGATAAACAAGTATACTCTGGGAGAATTGACCCAGTTGTAATATATATCTAGTAGCTAGTTTTCTTATCTAGATAGACCTTCATTACATTCTTTCAGAACTTCACCCGAAACAAAACTTTCCCAGTAGAAGAAAAATGCTGCCTCTATTATTGTGCACACATCGGCTGAGTTGTGTTCATTTGAATGTCTATGTTCAATCAATAAGTGGTATTTCTGTATTACTGCAAAGTCGTGTACAGACACCTTTCTTCAACTTAGTCACGTCAGGAATTAATTCTGCAATATTTACTCCATCGAAACTCTAGTTAGATGGTTTATCTTATCTGATACTTAACAGTGTAATGAGAAAACCACAACATTACTTGTTCATCCTTCTACAAATACCCTAGTTACTTTCAATAACTTTCACATTTAGTGACAATGTTTATAAATATATTTGTGGCATTGTTATGGATACTAAAATTGGGCCTTTGTATGTCCGTTTATTTTGTGGCTAAATTGAACACCAAGTATTTTCACAGTTGCAAAGAAAAAATCATAATTTTCATGATAGATACACTCATAGCATTGTGGGCGTGTTTATTGGCGAACAAATTGACCTTGACATTTTAACTAGTTTGGGTTCACCCCTCAATGAACTTCAGTTGGTAAAGATCTTGCACAAATTTTTCGTCCCTTGACGTGAACACGAGTATTGACAGTAACAGGGTCACTACTTTTGTTCACTACAATCCAAAATATTCTCACTCTTATTTGATCCTTGATTATTGTCTTTATCCTTTCATCATACGTTCCATTCGTTGTTCACAGTTTTTACATTTATGACATCTCTGTAATGTGGAGGATAAATTAACCTATAAATCTGAAGAAATGACCAGTTTCTCTTCATTCGGTTTACCAAACTCCTCTCATAAACAAAGCTCTCCACAAAGCCAGTAATATACCCCATCCTCAACTGTACGCAAAAACTTCCACTAACACTTCCATACCACCCTACTGTGTAACCAAATTGTACTGGAGAATTTCATATTACACAAACTAATTCATTCACTAAAGATATTAGGTCGTCAAGAAATTAATTTCGCATTTTGAAACACTTTCATTA
>NW_013668461.1:69925-72879 GCF_000517525.1 Limulus polyphemus | reverse complement strand
TGTGTAAAGTTTAGTATACTCTAATTCCTTATAGTGATAGCACACGACGAGACACACATTCGGCATGTAATGCTGTTTGAATACAAGAAGGGAAACAACGCCCCTGTAGTCACAAAAAGTATCAAAGAAGTTTATGAAAATGTTTTGAACGTTCATAAGTGTTAACGATGGTTCAGTAAATTTCGTTCAGGTGACTTTAGCGTTAAAACTGTGATGGTAGTGGCCGACATGTTGGAATTGGTATTGATGCTCTGAAGACGTGAAATGGCCCTGAAATTGCATGTCTCTCATGAAACAATACGTAAACAACTAAGGAATATGGGAAAACTCCATAAAGAAGGTGTTTGGGTGCCTCACGAACTATCCGATGATCATCATTCCCAACGTGTGAATGTTGCTTCGTCTCTCTGGCGTGTAATTAGCGTGAACCATTATTGGACAGAATTGTCACCGATGATGAAAAATGGATTCTCTATGCGAATATTAAACCCCAAAAACAATGGCTCAGTCCTAGACAAAAACCACTTCCGACCACAAAACCTGGACTCCATCCGCAGAAAGCGATGCTTTGCATTTGGTAGGAAATCAAAGGAGTAATTCATTTCGAACTCCTCAATCCACAATGAACTGTCAATGCAGAGATCTGTAGTCAGCAATTGGAACGTTTAAATCAAGCCCTTCATCAGAAACACTCGTCAATCGGAAAGATGTTCTTCTTCTCCACGACAATGCACGTCCATATGTGGCACGTTTGACGCAACACAAGATTATGGAGTTGGGTTGGGAAGTTCTACCCCACCCACCATATTCTCCAGATATGGCACAATCAGATTACTATCTTTTTCGTTCGTTGCAACACCATGTTAATGGGAAAACGTATGCAAATGTGGAAGGTGTTAAAGAGGACATCGATTTGTTTTTTGCTCCAAAGCCAAGTGATTTCTTTAATCATTAACAACCTGATTGTAAGATGAAAAAGCATCATTGATAAGAATGGACATTATTTCATTTAATAAATGTTTTGTTTTGATATATAAGTTGTTCGAGTTTTTTTATCTAAAAAAGTGCACATTAATTTCTTGACGACCTAATATTTTTACAGAAAATATGTGATTGCATATATACACAACCATCGTCCGCAAAAATTGTTGACTCACTCCAGTTGAGCATTCATCAGTGAACACACTCTCCCTTTTAATAGCCAATCCCACTGTTTGTCGGTAAAGAGTTACCCAAGAGTTGACAGTGGGTACTGTTGACAAACTACTTTCTCTCTAGTCTCTCACTTCAAAATTGGGGGTGGCTTGTGCAAACAGCCCTCGTGTAGCTTTGTACAAAATTCAGCAAATAAATTAATGAACGAACAAACAAACAAATGTATCAGTTTTGACAAAAGCAGTGTTCACTTAGAGACAACTCTAAGATATTTTCTTTGTGAACAATCACATTGTGTGACTTGCGATCACCTAAATAATTGTGCCTTGATTATTGGACCTAAGGGTTGCTCTCAGATTGAAAAAGTATAATTCTTGTTCTTTGAAACCTTTTATATATTAATGAAACAGGTCGCAAAGTTAGTGAGAGATTATCATGAACCCAAGAAACATACTACTGTAATATGAGAACATACTACATGTTTTACACCCCTCTAGCTGAAACGTAAATATTATAAAATTATATTGTTTTTCTTAGTTTCCCTTTAGGATGCAGTGAGGTGCTCAAGCGAATTACTAACTTTTGCTTCCCCTAGGTAGTCAGCAGAGTTTCCTTGTCAATAACAGATTGTCTGGCTTTCGAATAATTTAATTAACTAGCTAAGTTAACTGAGATAACTAGTGCAAATCATTGCTTTATGCTTGGGCTGGAGAGGTCAGATTTGTGTATAGTTTCAGTTTTTCACTTTCAGTGAGAGCTCCTGTAGCTTTCGCATAGAGATTTTTGTGTGTTTACCAATCTCCGTAATCATTCAGCGGATACTCACTTAGTTTCTGCTGAGTTTGCCCCAGTGGCACAGCGATATGTCGCTAGAAATCGGGTTTCGATACCCGTGGTGGGCAGAGTACAGATAGTCCATTGTGCAGCTTTGTGCCTAATTTCAAACAAACAAACAAAATTCTGCTGAGTTTCTTTTGCTTAATTTTTACTTTCAGTGGGAGCATTTAAGCTTTTGCGTGTAGTGTGAGACCTTGACGTTCCATAAACAGTGTCATTTTACGATTTTATTTTTCGTCGTTAAGACAATAAGCTCTAGTTTTCGAGGGAATGTGAGCTTAGGATTTAAGTATCAGTTTATTTGCTTGTAGTTAAACACAAAGCTAAAAAATGGGCTATCTGTGTTGTGACTACCACGGAATATCGAAAACTGATTTTTAGCGTTTTAGCCTCGGGGGGGGGGGGCATGATTTAAGTATCTGTTTATTTGTTTGTAGTTAAACACAAAGCTACAAAATGGGCTATCTGCGTTGTGACTACCACGGAATATCGAAAACTGATTTTTAGCGTTTTAGCCTCGGGGGGGGGGGCATGATTTAAGTAAAGTAAAAGTAGACAGTAAGTGAAATCCAAGTGGTACTTTTACTTAAATCCTGCCCCCAATCCCCAGGTATAGTGGTAAGTGGTACGTGGATTTCATGAGTTAGATAGTCTATTTATGATACTGTAATTTTCTTTTATCTTAACTTGCAATTGTTTTTGTTTTCTTTAGCTTTTTACCTATTGTACTCTTCCTCGTGTCAGTGATAAGTTTGAGGGCTTATCATACTAAAAATCGGGTTTGATACCGTTAAAGCACATATAGTCTATTGTGTAGCTTTGAGCTTAATTACAAACATAATTTTGAACACCAGTGGGTCAGCAGTAAATTTACGAACTTACATCGATGGTTTTGTCAGTGGCTATTTCGTGGGTGAATTTAAGCACAGAGTTGTCCTGTAGGTTTTGTCGGAGCATCATTA
>NW_013668461.1:55141-69660 GCF_000517525.1 Limulus polyphemus | reverse complement strand
TAATGATGCTCCGACAAAACCTACAGGACAACTCTGTGCTTAAATTCACCCACGAAATAGCCACTGACAAAACCATCAATTTTCTGGATGTACATATCGACGCCAACAACAGAACTTACATCGCTAAACTTCTGAGTTTGATTCTATAAGGTGAACAGAGTGCATATAGCCCATTGTACAGCTTTTTGTTAAAACAATAATAACAACAACAATTCTAGCTTAATTTACAAGGGGAAGAACACGTCTTAGCAAGAGTAGTTTGTCCCTTTTCAGTATTCTGATATTGCCATTCCAATTTGTTTCTCGTTCAGCTCTTACGAAGATTTTAGGCACTGCCTAATGGAGGACCTTGGTCCGAAAAGTTTTCATAATTTAAGAATAAATTTACAGTATTTTTCATCTGTTTCTGTTCATTTTTGACAATTAACATTTGTTTTTTAATTGAAAAAATTAGGCCTTGTAAGAAATGAATACCGGCACAGCACGTATAGCCCAGATTTACTTGCACATATACATCAAATCGACCTTAATTTTTTAAAATTAAATCAACGGAGTAGTAATTTTCATCGTGAGAAGCTGATTGTAACGATCTTGTTCATTCATGTTGCTTGAGAGGTTGATTTTCATTATTTCTTCAACTCGTGAAATAGGAAATAGGAAATGTACACTATTTATTATGCATGAATTTTTTTTATTATGCAGAATACAACGAAGTAAAATTTTCAAATCACTTAATTAACTTTTATTAGTAAAACTAATTGGATAAAATAACTTTTCTTTTAGCAACATTAAGAACCCTCACACAGAGGTAAGTTTTGCGAACTATAACATGTTCTCATCTGTGACAAGTTGTTAGAATTTTTTAGATTCTATCATGTTACACTAACTTTGTTACTTGATAAGTTTAATCGTAAGCAACAAAAAATACCAAAATTATATTATGTTTTGTGCTTTTGGTGCATCCATAAATTTCCGGAGATTAAAAGTGAATAGGTCATATAAAGGTATCATAAACTGATAAAGCAACACCAACACTCGTATCTGGAAAAAAATGTGTAATATTAATTGTTGTTTTCCGTTTCGATAATTCCGTCAGAACCCTTTATTCAGTAATGAACGCGGGTCCTTAAAAAAAAAAAAAAAAAAAATACAGTGTGTTAGAAACCTAAGAAAGAAATAATTTTGTGAGCAGTTTAGGTAAAGAGAAAAACTAATACATAATATTTCATCCAGTTGTATTTTTAGTTGAGCATTTCATGTCAAGCTCATGCTTTTTACATCTAATATCTAGTATATTTTTATACACGGCTTATATCCTTTGTCCAACTGCTACGTAACTGCATATAGATTTTGAAATATCATGAGCAAGTTTATAACGTCAGTCTATATATTTTTTTAAATTGCTATTAACGTCAGCAATAGAAAGCAGTCTATTTCAAATAAAGACGTTATTCTTACTGAAGTGAAGGACACTGTACAGGGAACCATACACGATTTAGTATTTAACTTTTCGATGGCTATCGTGTTACAGATAAAACGAAAATATAATTTTAAAATAAATGTTGCACTCAGCATGTATGTAAACAATATTTTGGTTTTAAATCTAACTATATAAAAAATTCAAAACGTCTTCCATATTTTTGACAGTTGTATAATTTAACGAAAAGTTGGCTTTGTAATGTTAACTTGTAGAAATCAATGCAACTTAAGGATTTTTCCACCAGATACTCACCAGTTCTCGTGGCTGTAGTTATCCATGGTCAAACATTCCTAAAGAAAACACATCTGTCATTTTCACATAGGATGTAGGATTTCAAATACAAAATTATTTTTTTCCTTTTAAATACCTAAAAATTATCACGAATTTCTCACAAGTATTTTTGTAATTTCAACGCAGTTAGGGAGATATTACAAACATCTGAAGTAATGGTGGAATTATTTAGCAATATATATATATATATACATATATATATTAATTTTCTCAATTATATTACAACAGTTTCGTTAAAGTTACGTTTTTGCAGTGATAGAGCTTACAAATTATTAGTGAGAGCTACAGGTTTTCCTTTAAAAAACGAGAATTTTGGATAATATTCAAGTTATAAAATATCTGAAAATGCATCATTTCAAAATCCATAAATAATACTCTGCCTAACTTTCTGAGCAAAGAAGAGATAATTTCGTGTCATTGTTGATACCAAAAGATGCTTCACGTTACTACTTTGAGAAAAAAACGAACAAAAAATCAATGTAGAAGAACTATGTAATTCTCTAGTAATAGACTTACGATTTCATACTAGAATGTTAATGTAACGACCCGAGCTCACTTCAGTTTTTAATTACAGCTTGAAAAAAATATACAATAAAGTATTCATACAAGAGTAATCAGGCAATCCTTGTTGCCTGAAACTGATTATAAACACTTAAGACTTCTCTAGTAGAAAATAAAATTTAGGTTGATATTTTCAACCCTGCTTCCGTTTAAATTCGTTTTTGGGAAGCATAAAGTTGCACAACAGACCACTTGTATTGTATCCCATTGCAGGGATAGAGCCCCAAATCTTAATGTTATAAGCCCTTAAACTTACCGTTGAACCACCGGCTGATGAGGTAGTGTCTGTTTCAGAAAAGTCAAAATATAGAGTGCTTAGAATGTGGCATTTAAAAATAAACAATGAAAGACTATTAGATGCAACTGACTAAATAAATATGTACCTTCATCACAATTCCAAGTTCGTACCAAAACCATTTCGTTGTCTCTGTCTTTTCCATGACGCAAGTGGTGAATATTCTTGGATTCTGCTGATGAAAAAATGTCTTGAGAAAAACAGTTATTGATAGTTTTTAACAGTCGCAAAAACCTTTTAACCAATGTTTATGAAACTCACGACTGAAATTGTTAGAGCTTTATTTCTTTGTTTAGTAAGCATAAATCGACACCAGCTGTGCCTTTTACAAGGATCAAATCCCGAATGTTTGTGCTACAAGTCCTCAAACCTACCACTAAACTATTGAGAAGCCAACTTGCTGTGAGTTAAGAAAACATAATAAGATATTTCTAAATTTTAATTTAAAATTAGATTTCAGTATCATTAAGATGTGATCGGCTGGAAACTACACGTAAAATTAATGTTTGTTTGTTTGAAGTTAAGCACAAAGCTATACAATGGGCTATCTGTGCTCTGCCCATCACGGGTATCGAAACTCGGGTTCTAGTGTTGTATGTCCGCAGACATACCGCTGTGCTACTGGGGAGGGGGGCAAAAATCAATGTTGAAATTTTATTGATAATAAAGCTCATTATAATTTTAAAAAGTAAGATATTTTCATGTAACACACACACACACACACACAAACAGTATATTTTTGAGCCTATAGTCAACTGGAGATATACAAAATGCAGCACAATGTGGAATCTACAAGATAAAGCTCAAAAGTATGAAACTGATATGTAAATATGATAAGCAAGTTAGAATAAGATGCCTTATTTTAAGAAATGGCCTTTATATTTCAAGCTTACTTAAATACAAAAATATTTTAGTCTTTCAAAACAAATTTAACGTAGTTTAGATTCTTGTTTTTAAAACCCACGAATCTTCAGTTGTCTAGTGCTCATAGTAATGTATTACTATTCTTTGAATTTAAATCCTAAACACATTCTACAGAAAATTTTTAGAATTCGCATGTGAACTTACAAATCTTGGATTTGGTACGCAGATTGCATTGGCTGCTTCCTCGATGTTGGTGATTTCCATCTCCATATTAGCCAAGCAGTGAACCCAGGCATTTATGAGCTAGCGTAAAAAATACAACAAATTTTTTAAGTAATTTTATCTGTAATGTTTTAAAAAAATGGCATTCCAAGTTAAAATTAAACATACAAAAATTACACTAAAACTTTCACCGGATATTAACTGCAACCATGAACGTACGCGGGGTAGGGGGTGGGTCGCCAGAACCTCCTAGTCTTGTGATGTAAAAACATTATATTACCACTCAGTTCATGTTCATGTGAACGTTCGCATCTGCTTTTCGCCGGTTGAATAATTATCTGAGGTGTACATAAACCGAAGAAAGACCGAGTGTTCTAGCTTTAATACATAATCATTATGACACTGCTATCAACATTGAAACTGTATGTAAGTTATTTATGGAAAAGCACCCCCGAAGAATGGGGGCATGCTAATATGTTATTTCAGTAGTGCATAAATGTACATATATGATGGTCAATGATTGAAATAGTTAATATACTATTGTTGTACAGTTGTTTAAATTAGTAATATAATTTAACAATAAATACTCTGTATGCACATAATACAGTATTTTACTATGATAAAACACACATATTTATGTTAATTTAAATCTAGCTTCCCATGCAGTGTTACAACAAAATGACGATTTTTTTGGCTTTTCATTGGATGTTTGTGGATTTTATGTGAACAGCCATGTAATTGTTTAATCTATATTTCATGCAAAATTACTTCCAGATTTAATCTCATAGCATCCACTTCTTAGAAATTCTATGAGGGGGGGGCATGCCCTCAGACTCCCGTAGCAATAGCATGTTTTGCATGCTGATTGTGCTTCGCACAATATGTATTACCTTTTGATCTCACAAATTAAACCCCCACTTTCAAACATCATGCGTACGGGCCTGGTACTCATCTGTTGTTAAAGTTCCGTTCTAAACCACATTAAAAAACTTATTTGACTCTGATGAAACGTTCGTATTCAAGAAAAATGTTTAAATGTTGTTGTTTGTTATTAATAAAACGAGTTTAAGATTTGTTGATTTGTCTGAAGAGAGCAAAGTTCGAATTTCAAGCTGGGATATTAGAAGGGAGAATATTAATTTATATTTGTCAACTGTATTATAGTCCAGTTTTGTGAATCGGAGCTGTAATATATAAATATTCAACAGACAGTTTCACTGGCGTAGCCATACATATTCCTATTTTTTAAAAATTAATTCACGCACCTATGAATTTGAATAAAGATGTTTAATGTGGGGATAATGTTCTTCAGGATTTGTATTTTTTAGAAATGAGAAAAAAAAGTGTTTTAAAATAGAATCCTGGAAACTTCTAAGTAAAACATCTGTTCATTTTTTAGCACTTCTCCCTTGTAGTGGCCACATGTGTTCTCATACAGATACGAAAAAAACTACTGCTACTCGTATCTCTGTGTATACTCATGTGTAACTTACCTTTTCTCTCATTCCGAAATTCTCTTCTACACAGTGCAGCAAACCCATTTTGTATCTTCGTGCTAACATGAGATAAATATATTGCTTATTATTAAGAGCAGTGAATGTACACTAAGTACTTTGTAATTATTATCACGGCCTAAAACATTGCCTAATTCGAATGATGTAGTTTTTCGCCAACCATTTTTTTTTCTTACTTTTGATATGAAATTTGTAATAACTTATCATGCGTTTAATGGTGAGTTTACTGGAGCTGTATACGTTAAAAAAATCTCTTCACCGAATAACTTCACCTGAACTTGAATGTTAAGACTAGTTTTTATAACCTAATTATATATATATATATCGTTCAAGATTCTGAAAGCTGATCTAAGATACCCCTTTACACATATACTAGGCATCAGTAGTGTATCTTCTAGCTACTCGATAGTATACATTAGTAATTAACCCTGGAGATAGTTTTCTAGCTCATATAAGAGCGTGTAACCTTCCAAGTATTTCTTTAGATTATATATCTGTGTTATAAACCCACTTAATATCTGTTACGGATAACTGATTTTTCAGCTAGTTTTCTAGATTACACTAATTATTAATCATTTTAGTCGGTTCTCTCGACCGAATAATGGCATTAAGCCTTTTTTACTCGTTAACTAGATCTGTTTGAATAACAAAACTTTGAGCTAATATTGAAATAATATACGGTGTATATAGATCTATAGAAAATACCGTACATGAGTATTAAGATACATAATAAATTTCGTAGATGATGTTGGGGCAATGCATATTTTAGTTGGTGTTTTTGAGCGCATACCCTATAGTATTAGTATTAAACTTTCTACTTAGTTTTATATATCATAAACATTTTATCAATTTTGGTTGCTGTAGTAAAGATAAAAAAACACATTGTAACCAATGTAACTTACTGCAGTATCCAACGAAGCCTTCAAAGACAGAAAATTCATCTTCCGAGGACGAATTTATTGCAACGCTTGAAAAAAAACATGAAATTAAAACAAACAATAAAGCAACATACATGAGAGGTTTAAGGCTTTTCATTATAATACTTATCTAAGTATGTTTTACGAAGTAATAACTGACTTAGTCAACTCAGAGAATTTTTATAAGAGTTTAGTTAAATGGTAATGGCTTGATTTTATCCACTCATTTTCTTAACAATATATATATATACCGGAGGTTTCGACCAATGCCTTCTTTGGGGGTGGAGTTATCTTTTAACAAACCAGCTTTGAGTTTTTGTTTTATTTTTTGATTGTGGTTTATTAGCCGTCAGTCTCCAATAGGAATAAGGTCACGTGCACAAATGACTATGACACTTCTTAGCTTCAATGACAGGCTTATGAGAGTCACTACATGATATTAAAAAAGTTATAGCCAGCGGCATCAAACCAACAATTCGTTCACTAAGAGATTGAAATATTCATTTGTGTTATTGTGTGATATTTTCACAAAGCATTCTTTTTTTTTTGTTTTAGCATAAAGCTACATAAATGGGTTATATGATACTGTTAATCGCGGGGAATTGAATCCCAGATTTTAACATTGTAAGTCCGTAAACTTATCGCTCACCCACTGAGGGAACCATAAGGCACTGTATATATTCGTTTACATTAACTTTAGGAAATT
The DNA here is from genome assembly GCF_000517525.1 of Limulus polyphemus. Classification (NCBI taxonomy): domain Eukaryota; kingdom Metazoa; phylum Arthropoda; class Merostomata; order Xiphosura; family Limulidae; genus Limulus; species Limulus polyphemus. The sequence goes on along the minus strand of NW_013668461.1, from coordinate 62,810 downwards.
GAAAACTACTTCTAAAAAGCAGTTAATTTAATTGAAATGAAATTCAAAAGTGAACGTTGGCAGTTCATGGGTAAAATGTTTTCTTTATTATGTTTCTTTGAATATTACATTGAAACAAATATCCCTCACCAAATACTGCAAATTCTTTAAGGAACACCTGGTTTTGTTTCATTTCTTTATATCGTTGCTGTTGAAAAAATGTTAGACCGTGCTTCTATCAATAGTTTGATCCCATCCCGTACAAGCCCTAAAGTCATTGCATATTTCGTCTCTTTGTTTTGTACTATTAAGAATAACCGAGCAGAAAATAACTGAGGAGATCAGAGAACTTGTTAGGCTAGGATGTGGATTCTTGTTTCTGTCAGCTTTTGGAGTTATAAATCCCATCTTTTTAACATACGTTGATCTAAAAGACGATGTTATTATAGTAAGTTAAGGAAACAAGGCGTGTCATAAGTGGCAGAATATATCAACCTCGCTTGTAGCTATATCATAGAAATATTAACAACATGTTGAACTCCTAGATATGTATTAGCAACTTTGGAACTGTAATTAAAAGTCAGGGATAAGTGTGTTAAATGTCACTGTTTTATAGCTCATATATATATAGTAATGGAGGGCATATCGTTTTAAAAACTGAAACAAACATGCTGGTTGTTATGTTTATATTACCAATGTAGGAGGATACCTTTCTGTTGAAAAAGTGCCAGAGAAATACAGCAACGCCTGATGGTTCACTTACTCACCGTTTTGTCTCTAAGTATAATCATGATTTAAACTTTGCTGCTATTGGTTTTGATATTTTTTCTCGTGTTCCACTGTTACCAACATAATACATTTCTCAGTGCTATAAATAGTCCCTTATGCATCCCCCATTGTCTTTGATATATTTTTCGTGCCACAGATGATGCTATAAAGCATCAAATACAGTATCTTCATCCGCTCTCAAAACTCCCTTCATGCCTGAATCGCTGGCACTATCCCCTTTATGTACCAAGTACTAGTCTACTACAGATACATACTTCATGTCCCTGATGCAATTGGTACTTCCTTCGTATGTTCACTCTTTTCAACGTCCTCAATTGTGTCCTCTTTGTTACTAATACTTGTCCTCCTTGCTATTAATCTCGCCTTTTATACTATCGCGGCTCTGCCTCCATTTATGTCTCCGGTGTAGTGGATAACCATTTTCAAGCCATAATTTTACTAATATTTCCTTCTGTGCTACAAATGATACAGGTATTCCCTTTCATGTCCTCTGGAGCATATGATATTACCTTCGTTTTCTTCCCTTTAGTTTCCTACTGTAACAACTCCCATTTCGGTTTTCAGTGCTGAAATATCTCCCTTTGTGACATTCACTTTTGTTTGGGCATTAAGTACAATTATATTCATTGAAATGGCTGCCTTCTCTTAATAAGGTGATACATAAGCCTATCGCGTTCGATGGAAAGATCTAGCACATTTAACGTTTCTGACATATTATGTTAGTTTATAGGCCCAAAGCAGCCATAAATTATGGATAACTTTAATACTTTACTCCATAGAGTGAAAAACCACTAAAATACGAAAACTGAGAAAAAGAGGGAAGATTGTGAATGTCATTGGTATTTTTCTAATATTTAAGAGTAGTTCATTCTTTTATTATTAAATATTCCTCCAATTTTGATGTATTTGCCATATTTCTACTTGTAAACTATTTGACTTTGTTAGATTTTCCGAAATTCATACCGTTGTTATTTTAGACTGTATTTTGTTTAACTCGAAGGTGCTAAGAATTTTGAAGAATTATACAATATTATATAATCATGTAATAACTCGAAGTTTAGAATATTTGATATTTTACTTGCAATTATAACGTTTCTAACGAAACTTTCCAGAAATGTTTTCAGCTAAGAATCCTAATTCTCAAATTATTATTTTCATATATTTAATATATGTATATATATATATATTAAGAGTTATTTTCCACAAAACCAGTATATTCATTAGGGAAATAGCTTTTTTCTTACACAAATAATTACATGTCACAATATAATTATTTAAACCTAAAATGAAAGAACGTTTCCATTATGATAAAGTCATATCAGTAAAGTTTTTCTGAACATGTACATAATTTGAATAGTATTTGGCACACCTGTGCCTTTTATTGAGGGACCATATATATAAAAAAAACCTTGAATATGTGTAAATTATGAAATATTATATTTTTACTTTGCTCATCATTTATTTTGCATCTTTTGCCCCACCCTCCCCAGTGGCACAGCGGCATGTCTGCGGACTTACAACGCTAGAATCAGGGTTTCGATACCCGTGGTGGGCAGAGCACAGATAGCCCATTGTGTAGCTTTGTGCTTTATTACAAACAAACATATTTTGCCTTCTGCTCAGCTTTGCCAGTGAGCAAGTGGAAGTAGAAGCAGGATAATATCTTTTCTTATTTTTAATGACAACGTATCCTACCAGCATATATAGTGGTAACTTAATGCACTAATAACTGTAGTGTTTAGTACGTTATATTATAAAACAGAACACAGTGATACTAAAACTAATTTGTAGTTAAATTATTGCAAGGGGCAACACATGTGGAAAACACATCGAACTACACCACGAGATAAATTTGATTATAAGCATACCTCTGCTTAAATAAAACGTGGATCAAAATTTTTACACAATATGAGAAGAACAACTTTCCAGGTGGAGATTACACTTGATAAGCAACGAGAATCAAATACAATGCAGTTATGAAACTTAATTATCTTTTAATCCGTGGAGACAATTAATGAAATATCTGTTGTTGTTTTGTTGTTTTTGAAGTTAAGCACAAAGCTACACAATGGGCTATCTGTGATCTGCCCGCCACGGGTATCGAAACCCGGATTCTAGCGTTGTAAGTCAGCAGACATACCGCTGCGCTACTGGGGGGGGGGGCATGACATATCTTAAGAGTAAGCTTCGGTATTTACGGTCTGAACAACACTTTACGTGACATAAATGCTGACCGACCTGATGAGAGACTTCAAACATTCAGGCATAACTTCCTTAATTTATAACTGCTGACCAAAAGACAATCAACGAAAAGCACCTGCCGCCTAGGTGGCTACTATTAATCGAATACCGCAGTAGAGAGTGAACATTTGTAAATGGAAGTACAAATAATATACTAGAAATATTTTCTTGAACAGTATATGTTTTTTTTTCAGACTAATGTGATTAATGAAACTGTGTTTGTGTATAATTATACACATTAACGAATATATAATTTCACAATCTAAGACTTAATTAAGAAAAAAAAATTGCGATTAACAGTTACAAACTTCAATTTAATTGTTTACTATAAAGCCCTCACACGCTAAAATCCAGGCCACTCCCAACCCTCCTTTCAAATGAACAGATAAAAATAGTGTGTTATATTTCATTTGTATTTTTCTAGTAACAGTACATTTCAAATATAGAATGTGATTAAACTAAATAATATATAGTGTAACAGAGGTCTTCCAAGTTACGTTGAGTGTTTAAATATTTTGAGTTAAAAAATGTAAAAAGCTTTCAAAATGACTTATCAAAAAAACAACAACAAAAACCGTAAAGAGTAGAAATGTGTAAAAAAAAGTGTAAAAAATAAAAGATTGTAATTAGCATAGTCCATTTTGTTATTCTACATCGGCTGCTATAGCAACAAATGTTTTGACTGAGGTGTCAACCTGTACCAGGTATAAGGAAAATATCAGCTACTGCACGTGAGGTATCTGTGGAAGTAGGAGCATGTCCCGACGTTGCACTTTATGTTTGCTGAACGGTGCCTGTCGGTACTGTCCAATCTGAACACAGATGGCACTTTAAGCTCAGCATGATAAGAGAAAACTAAAACTTTTAACATGCAATCGTAACATTGCAACTTTATTTGATATCACGATCATATAGTGTTTGCATAGAACATTATGCATGATTTTAACAGTTAATTTCTTGTTGCGGAGAGAACAATTAATTTTGCAATTAATACAATTAACAATTTACATCGAGCCTGAACGAGTTTGCAACTTACATAAATATTGGTTTTTTTATGAAGTACACACTGAACAGCCTAGTGAATGAACGTGTAAATTGGTTTCTGAGTGTGTTTAAAGTTTTGCTCAATAATGTAGCGAAGAAGCGAACTAGTCTCAAACCAGAAGCTTATGAATGTAAGAATGCATATAGTTAGATGATGCTACAGTGTTTAAAAACAACAAACATTTTAAACTGAATTATTAATCATAACTAGTAATGAATTCAATTGTTATTTTCAGACAGGCAGATATTTTGTTCAAGGTTTCCTGAAAGCAACAAAAATGTTCACAGTTGAAATGATAACTTTATTAAACGATATTTTCCATCGAAAAGCCACCGACCGCTGGAGGTGAAATAATTTCAAATGATTCATTCAAAAATTAACCTAATTTAAAACTTTCTTCAAACAAGTACTTGTTTTATAAGTATATATATTTTTTTGGAAAATGGATGATATGTAAATAACCATCAACCGATAGATGGGGCCACAAGCCTGAAGAATTATTTGTTTGTTGGATTTCGCGTAATGCTACATAAGGGCTACCTACGCTAGATGTCCCTAATTATGAAGTGACTAGAACGACATCCACCACCAACTTTTCGGATATTCTTTTCAGATCGAATAGTGGGAGTTTTCTGTCACTCTTCTAACTCACCATCGGCAATAATGAACTTCCAGAAGAAAATCTCTGAATATTAAAGGTGTGAACTCGAAAATTTAGTTAACAACAAAAAGGACGAAAAAATTCGACGAGACAGAAGAGGGAATAATAGTAGTAAAGAAGAGTCAAATATAACGTCAGAAATATTTACACGATCAGTACATGGTACCAGACTGGTGCGATTAAAGTTGTGTTTTTATAACTATACACGTTCATGAGTATAAAATCCCAATGAAAAATTGAATTCAGAAATAAAGAGAGTAATTAATAGGTAGAGACTTCAGTTTAATATCATAATATCAACATGCCAATACAGAACTTCCGAGAAATGCCGAACCTCATTTAGTCAAAATGTAGAAGGTTACATAAGCCACATTAGGTTATACAGTCTTATCAGGCGTAAACCTCAGTGATTTAATCTACTGATTCTTCAATAGAACATAAGTTATATCATCAGGAGTCATACATTAGGTAAAAGATCATTTTTTGTCAATTATTATAAACAATCCTTTTTAAATACTCATAAAATGATAGATGATACTCAGATTGATAGACTGTAATAATACTGTAATGAAACTCAGATTGATAAGTTGTAATGCTTTTAATAATGGATAAGTAAGTTAGTGAAAAGAAGGTCACAAAGTATTCAGATTGTTGTTTTGTATAATAATGTAGAATGATACTCAGATTGATAGACTGTAATAATACTGTAATTATACTCAGATTAATAGACTGTAATAATACTGTAATGATACTCAGATTGATAAGTTGTAATGCATTTAATAATGGATGAGTAAGTTAGTGAAAAGAAGGTCACAAAGTATTCAGATTGTTGATTTGTATAATAATGTAGATAAGAAGCTAGTTAGTCTCAAACCAGAAGCTTGTAAGTGTCGAAATACGTTTTGTATAATTACGTGATGTTACAGAATAAAACAACAAAACATTAGAATTGGAAATCTTAGTCCTAATTAGTAATTAATCAAACTACTTTTTTTTAAAAAAACACTTCATAGATATCCAAATTAAGAAAAAACAAACCGCAACAATTTGCTAGTTATATGTATTTAGCCGAATGTTATATAACAAAACAAAAGTGGCAAAGAAAAATGATCAATAGATCTGGGCAAAAACATATTTGCGCTGTTTTGGGGTTATTGTAATATTCTTTTAAAAATATCATGCTGTATTAATTTATATTTGGAATAGTTATATTTCGCGTGGCTTTTGACCTGAGTAATCCTTTTATTGTACAAACTTCTACCGTGAATAATCCAGCTACCGATATGGTATTCCAAGGATAATACAGTGTTACTTGATCATCGCAGTAACTGGAAGTTCGTGGATCTTCTATGTGGAAGATAGTGACGTAGGTATAATGAAAGAGACAAGACTTGGCGTGAAGTTGCAATAAAACGAGTACTATGCACTGTAACAAATTTCACTAATAATTTACGGTAAAAAGACTGACAGCTAAGTTGCCAGACCTTTTACCGTAAAAATAAGTTCAGAACCTTAATCCTGTCACCGCGGGAAGCGATTACAGTCCACGGAAGATTAATTGTAGCTGAGAGAGGAGATCGACTTTTCTCCACGACCGTCAAAAGTCTTTCCACAGCAGAATGGTCTGGAGTCTGTATTCGGTCGTGTTGTTCACGACCTGGGAGGGTCAGGTGCTATGTAAACCCCTCCCTGATGATTTTGTTAACAGACAAATTCTACACGATTAATTCACGAGATTAGCGCACAAACATGAAGATTAAGATTTAAATACACTAACCCTTTTTTCTTCTTCAGGACCACGTCCATGAATGTTATACTTATAGCATTTAATGCTTTGTCATTTCTTTTTATTTGGTTGTGTAATAAAACTTTGCAAACAGTTCACTGGCAAAACATCACTTCTCACGAGATTAATTTATCACATGCGCGTTTCACATAAATACCCTATAAATACACTTTTGATACTTTAACCTAGGTGATGTTGTAAAATCCGGTTAAAGGCGATTTGCCAAGTACAATAACCTGGATATTGTTGTATTGTGTCTTGAATTTTTAGGTGAGGAGAGAACTCATGAATTATGTAAGGAATTATAGATGTGAGATGTTTCTTAGCTATTTCGATGAGTAGAGAAATACTGTCTTGCTTACTTAGAGAGTTTGATATTCTCTGATGAAATCGATAAATGTGTTTTTGACTGTTTCTATTATAGAGTTGTTACCTGTATTTGTAAGCAATGTTACTGGTCTTTTTGGTATATCTGGGTTTGATTGCTTCTATTATAGGGTTGTTGCCTGTATTTGTAAGTAATGTTACTGGTCTTTTTGGTATATCTGGGTTTGATTGCTTCTATTATAGGGTTGTTGCCTGTATTTGTAAGTAATGTTACTGGTCTTTTTGGTATATCTGGGTTTGACTGCTTCTATTATAGGGTTGTTGCCTTCATTTTTAAGTAATGTTACTGGTATTTTTGGTACATCTGAGTTTGACTGCTTCTATTATAGGATTTGTTACCTGTATCTGTAGATAATGTTACTAGTATTTTTGCCTGTATTTGTAAGTAATTTTACTGGTATTTTTGCTTGTATTTGTAAGTAATGTTACTGGTATTTTTGGTATGCGATATATTTGTTGATTGAGCATTTATTTTATTTGTAGTTTTAGATTGCTGTTTAGTGGTTCTTTTCAATTTTGACTGTGTTTATTTATTTGGATGAGGTATTTGTTTACTGTGTGGTTGTGAGCAAACTGCTGCTGCCTGTGTAAATGAAGTTGTGGGTTGTGTTATTGGTTTCGGTAGAAGTGGTGTTTTTGTAGTCGATTTTCATGTGCAATTCATTTCTATGTATTGTGTATTCGTTTCTGCCCCACAGCGGGAAACACAAGTAAAAATAATGGCTGAGCTGGGACCCCAGCCTGCAGACCACGCAAGGCACCCACGTACAGAGATGTCAAC
>NW_013668461.1:45194-54172 GCF_000517525.1 Limulus polyphemus | reverse complement strand
TCTCAAAGTGGGTTCCTCGTCATCGAACAAGTAAAAATAATCTCTCAGCTGGGACCCCAGCCTGCAGACCACGCAAGGCACCCACGTACAGAGATGTCAACTGATTTTCATATTTTCTCTGTGTTTTTACCATAACTTAGGTATGTTATTGACGCCATAATGTCAAGATATGAAATGTAAGTGTGTCTTATATATCATAATGCATAACACAATGAAACATACTGCTTACTTATGATGTTTTTTGATGGAAAAAATGACACTGATTCGGGAGAGACCATGAAATATAATTACACGGTGAAAAGGTTAAACTAATTCATAGTGTCTTCTATTAACTTCATAGCAATTCACCATTAAATTTTACTGGAGGTTACCCTAAAAATAACTGATTTAGTCTGTATTTTGAGTGTTTTTTACTGTTATTCTACAAGGAAATACCATTATATTATTATGTTATTCCACATAACATAGTTGTTTTATCATGTACTTCAAATGTTTTTCACTGTCACTCCACAAATAAATACTTTTAGATTAATGTGTAATCCACATAAAATATATTTTCAGGCATGTTTTTCTAGTGTTTTTTTACAGCCATTCTACAGTAAAATACTTTTAAATTAATGGTCATCCAAATAAAATAATTGTTTTACGATGTATTTCAAGAGTTTTTCGTTGTCATTCCACAAATTATTTAATTTGAATTAATGTGTAATCCACGTAAAATGAATATTTATGCATATATTTCTAGTGTTTATTTGCAGTCAATTTTGTTTTCGTAGGGGAGTAACCATTACCTTTAAAACACTTATTTGTAGAAATAACTGTTCCCCCGGTAGGATAGCAGGATTATAACGCTAAAATCCGGCGTTCGATTCCACGCGGTGGACACAGCAGATAAGCTAATGTGGTTTTGTTCCTATACTCCTCGACCGCTGTAAAAATCAAACTTCGTCAAACTGTCAGATAATAAACTGTTATATCTAAATAAAGCTTTGCGCTGCCCGCGTCTATAACATCAATATTAAAACAATTAACTAAGTAAAATCAAACAAACCAGGATGGCTATACACAAAATATATTGTATTCCCATACATCTATGTATTCACTATGTACAAGATTTATAATAGATAAAATAAACATTTCACGAAAGTGAAGCACATGCAATCTTTTCATGTGGTTTGTCAGTTTGCAAGCGGAAATTCACAAACTAAAATGGATTTCAAACATCATGTTTATATAAATATAAATCATATAAAGTATTCTGCTAAGGCAGAAACAATCAATGAATAAAGTTATATTTTGTGGATAAACCATTTAAAGAGTTTTTGAGTGGAATTGTAAAAAAGATGAAAAATTACACCTCGAAATATATAATAAAACTATTATTTTATAAATTGTTACCTTCCGGTTAGAATAAGTAAACTGGCTATTTTACCATTTGACGGACGTTCAATTTTTACACCGGTCGAGGAGTATAGCAGTTTACTCATTCTAGCCTGTAAACACTTTTGATTGGTAATAATCTGCTATTTTACACCGTTACACCTTTGTAAAATTATTAATATTTGATGATTAAATACTTCGTTCTCTTATCAAATTCATTTTCCAAAAAACAAACAAACAAAAACAACTAATTATTATATCTTCTTTGTAAAACTGTCAGTACTTGATTAACAAAAATAGCATTAATCTGTGATAAAGTTTCTGAGAAGAATAAGTCTACTGATTTTTTGTAATATCAAAACGTTGAAAAGTGAAACAAATGATAGTTTGATTCAACACCACTCTTAAAAATTAGCTAAAAAAAAAAGGCTTACAATGAATCATAATTACCGTATCTTACTTCATGTTAATAATTATTTGTTTGTGGCGATTCAGTTCCAACTTTTTAGATTATACAGGCCTGCGATGGTTTTATTGTCTTGAAATTTTTACATGTTCTGCAGTAATTCCTGTACACTGAATCTGAATCAGTTCCAACTTTTTAGATTACACGGGCCTGCGATTGTTTTATTGTCTTGAAATTTTTACATGTTCTGCAGTAATTCCTGTACGCTGAATCTGAAAATGATATCCATTTTTCTTCATCACGTACAGATTTTTCATAAAATGTCATAACGCAATAAATAAAAGACCACAACACGTAGATTTCATACACACACAAATCAGGATGAATGAGGATGTATATTCGTTTGACATCAATGTTATTCTTTTTTCTTCAGTTTTTTGTATTCTTGTTAACAAACATAACAATAAAAATGTTCATTGTGGTAAATGAAATAATAATTTGATTTAAGTAAGAGTTTTTTTTTCTTCCCGATTTGTAAAATATCCTTACGTGATAGAAAAATAATGTTTTTTTTTTCGAAATCTGCGTAGCTGAATTATGGAAATTTTTTATTAAAACCAAAACAACTTTTATGATACGTTTATGGATATTGAGCGCTAAAATCCAGGTTTCGATTCCCCGCGATGGAGAGAGCACGGATAGCCTACTGTGTGGTTTTGCCGTAAAACAAACGTATGCACACACACAACACACACAAACATAACTGTAAAAGTATGGGATACTTATTACTATCTTTACAGCAAATGCGGAAGTTCGTGTTAAAACCAGCACTTAGGGCTAAGGAGAGCTTACATAGCATTACACGGGTAGTTTTCCGCTGGTCGTGATTTGTTGTGATCCAGAGAAGCTGTGCCACCACACGGACAAAATAAAAACCTGTAGAATTACGTCATTCTTAATTAAAGGCGTTAAAAAACGATATCTTCTAGAAATAACTCAAAGAGGAAAGACCTCTGCTTGTTTGCATGGTTAAATTTATTTGTAGTTTTAACGTAAATATCAATACTCGTGCATCATAAAGTCCTTGTGATAAGTCAGAACATACTGAGGACACTCTTATTTATTCTAATACTAATCCAAAAACTATAGTTTTGGTTTCACACTCTGCTTCAAAACATTTATGTACATTACATGACACGTCTACTGATCGTCCTATCTCTCCGACAATGGTCTAGAGTTCTCAACTTGCTGTAGTTTACGAACAAGAGACAGGCGCTCGATGACAAACACAATAATGGATGTGGCCACTCCAATTGCAAAGAAAAAGAATATTCCTTGAAGATCATCCAAAGCTATTCTCTGTTTGTTCCCATCTTCTTCACAAGTAACTTGTTTGGGCCAATAGCGCTGCCTCCACTTCTCCATTATTCCTGTCTGTATCATCTTCATTATTCTGAATCACATAAATCGAATTATTTACAGTAAAAATGCGGGAACCTCGAACAACTGAAATAGTCTACAAAATGAAGGAACGACAAAGAAATCTAATGCCACTCGGTGGCTAAGCCTTAAGCTTGAGGGCTAAAACCGTTAAAAGTCGGGGTGGCCAGAACGCAAATAAAGCAGCTTTGCGTTAAAAGAGTTTTTTTTTTTTCGCGTGTCTACCATAAATGTAAACTGTAATAACTTAAATTGTATGTCGTATAATTTGAAAGAAATTTGCTAAACGAATATTGGTAAAAAAAGTTCTTACACTACCTTTCTCATCGTGCCAATTCGATCAATTTTTTGACAACTTACAATTCGACTTTATAAAAATCACCTATCAATCATTGATCGCCTAAATGTAACGGGTCATATGGCTGAAAACAAAACCTTGAATGATAAAGAAAATCTCAGTAGAACATTATTATAGTTGTAATTTTTTTACATTATATATTGACGTATTGAAAAAGTGGAATATTTTGTGAAATATACATACATCAGACCCTTTGAAGTTTTTCCAAACAAATTGAATGTGAGATCTTGTTCTTAGATAGCCTGAAACTTCCTCGTCCACTTACCAGTGTATAACTTATACGTATCATGTACAGTTTGTACATACTTTGGACTAACTATGAAGATGTACATCAATCCAGGTTCCAGTTTGTTACTTACATGTTTCAAGCACAAATTGAACATATATTGAATCTATATATGCATATACATCCATTCGCTTACCTGTTTATTACTTACATGTCTAAAGTACAAACTGTACATACTTTGGATTTATGTTTGTTTGTTTGTTTACATATATATTTATATATATATGGTTAATCCAAAGTATGTTCACTCTGTACTTCAGACATGTAAGTAATAAACTGGTAAGTAGACTGATGTATACATATATATATATAGTTAATCCAAACTATGTACAGTTTGTACTTCAGACATGTAAGTAATAAACTGGCAAGTTAATGGATGTATATGTATTATAAATCCAAAGGGCCCGGCATGGCCAGGTGGTTAGGGAGCTCGACTCGCAATCTGAGGGTCGCGGTTTCGAATTCCCGTCACTCCAAAACATGCTCTCCCTTTTAGCCGTGGGGGCGTTATAATGTTTCGGTCAAGCCCACTATTCGTTGGTAAAAGAGTAGCCCAAGAGTTGACGGTTGGTGGTGATGACTAGCTACCTTCTCTCTAGTCTTACACTGCTAAATTAGGGACGGCTAGCGCAAATAGCCTTCGTGTAGCTTTGCGCGAAATTCAAAAAATATATGTATATATATACACATATCAGTCTACTTACCAGTTTATTACTTACACATCTCAAGCACAAATTGAACATATACACAACCATAAACTTACTAGTTTATAAGTTATATATCTCATTAGCAAACTAAATATAATCTAGATCTTTCATACATACATGTCTTCCGAAAACAAAACTGAAGCAGCGTAACGTATTACTTACTCCATGTTGAAGAATCTTAGGTAAGGAGAGTTTTTCTGTAATGCTATTCCAAATCCCACCTTAAAGAATTCTTCTTTAGCTAGATGCATTCTGCAGGAATTGGTTTTTTTGTAATCTTCAGACATTTTTACGTCTAGATAAGATTTCTCTTTGATGAAGGCATATTGACCATTAAGAACTAGTTCAAGTCCCTCCTCCGATGAAGTTACTAGCGTGTATGATTCTTCACCTATTTTCCGGTAGACGGCGTTGTTTGATGACTGGGAACGACATTATGTGTAAATGTTGGTAGAATTTATATTAAATTTTTACATAAACCGTTTTAACGATACTCGATGAAAAGAGCACAAATAGCTCATTGTGTCGCTTTGTGTTTAACAACAAACAAACGCAAATATTTCAAACTACAATATGTATAATAAATTAAAGAATAATACAGAGACTTACTCATACCCAAAAGTTGGTCTACATAGATTAACATACGTTATTTAAATTAGGCTTATAAGAATAACAAGAACTTCAAGTATGCGTTTTTAAGTAACATTTTCTATAAAATGCACTAGAGTGTAACTTCTTTACAATAAATGGTAGCAGTGAAAATGACAAATAAACATCTGTAAAAGTAAGAAATTAGATACAGTCTAACTCGTCATCTAACCGAAAAGAAAATGTTATTTTCAATCTTAAAAACGAATGAATTACAAGATTAGAAACATGCACGGGTTTCATAGCTCATAAAATATAAAACCTATGAACATATGGACGATCTATAAAACGGAACCATACTTTAGGACTAAGATTAAGCAGGTAAAATATTTTACATTTACTTGTTCCGTAATAAAAGCATCGTTTGGTTAGTAATTTCATTACCTTAGAGAAGAGGTCTTGATGTGCCGAGTTCTTCAGAAACGTCCACTGGATGTTATTCTGTTCAACCAGTTCTGCTAAAGAGTCTATTGTCTTCATTCGTTTCGGTACAGACAGGAAAGCTACTAAAGCTCCATTGTAAGTGTGGAACAAAACAATGGCAAATAACCACCAACAAGCAATAACCAGTTTTGTACCGTTGAATAATGGTGGCGTATATCCTCCTGTGTGTGTGTGATAATCAGTAGTACAATAGATTAATATTCACTGAAAATATTCTTCTTAAATTACTTTTTTTTTTGCTCTGCTTTAATAATAAGTAAGGTATTTCTTTCTAGACTATTTGAAATCGATTCTACATTTTAGTATTTTTTATATTGTGTCAAATAACATTTTTGGTGTAAAATATTTAAACAACTCAGAGTGTTAAACTAACGTCACTGGTTCAAAAGTAGAAAAAAAACTGAGAATAAGACACATATTTGAGCTAAAAAATAAAGTACATAAAAATCAAGAATAGCTTAAGTTTGAAAATGTACATGATAATGTTCAGTTGATTCTAAAATAAACTGAAATTTAAAATAAAATTAGCCTTTGAGCTTTCTTTCACCCCGATTTGAATACCTTGTTGAACTATTGCCCCGAAAAGATACCATAATTGTCTGTACCAGCATCGAAATTCGTACGTGCTGCCATCTCTTGGTTTTCTAGGCAGTTTCACAGCTTGATAATTCAGGAAATGGATAATTGCGCTGATGAAAAACAATGCTACCACTGTTGCTAGCCAAACCTACTTTTGAAAAATAAAAAGGACATTAATTAAACAAAAAGTATTAAAACTAAAATAAAGATTGACTTTTGAACATAACATTTAAAATTTACGATCTCTAAATAGATTTGCCAACTAAGAATAAAAAAACAATTATAATATTGAATCATTTAATTATGACCAAACTACTTATTAATTAATAATTTGTGATACACGAGAAAAGCACAGTCAGATACTACAGGCTCTGAAGTACAATATTAATAAAATATATTTCAATTTCTATATTTCTTTACTACGACTTCTGATTCACCTGCCATCGAAACGGCTTAGCCACTGCCCACAGTTTGCTCTCTTCTTCTGGCTGTGGCAGCAGTATCTTAGTTGGTTCTTCATAAAATGGAAAAGTAAAGTCGATGGCATCTTCCCGGTCACGTGTTATTGTCAGGGATCCAGCTGCTATGTGGACTTCCTAAGAACAAAGATTGTCAGAAGTGTAAATGTTATAAATAAGTACTAAATACATAGCATTTAGATATGTCTGTTTCATGTCAAAATGGCCACCAGACTTATTAAATCGCTAAATTCCAGAGTTCGATTCTCCGCGGTGGAAACAGCAAGTAGCCAAATGTGGCTTTGCTCTCGAGAAAACAAACGGGTAAAATAAGACAATGAGTCATTTGGATACATTGTGATGAAATGAGCTAGTTCTAGTGATCTCTCTTTATCGAAGAGACTACAAAGTAGAAACTGCATAATCATACTCTACTAGAAACTTGAAATGTTGGTTTTCATGATGAAGGCTGTTAAACAAACGTTTTATTTTTAGTATTTTCATTTTCAACTCATGTGTTGATAAGATAGTTTGATCAGCTTTTAAGGTTTCTAGTTTCTATTTTTAAGACATGTGATTCCTATGATAACTGCTGCATGGGGTTAATGAAACCAGCGGATTCCTTGACCAGCTCAAAGAAATCAGTATGTTGCAAAAAAGGAACTGATTGACTTTTAGATGGGGGTGGTTATAGAAAGCAGCATTAGTGAAATGAGTCAATTTGTTACAAGGAAGTCGTTGACATTGTGAGGGGAGTGGTTACCGGAGGAAGTATTAGTGGTATGAGTGATCGAGACATTTTAGCTCACTCACACACATTGAAATTCACTGTGGATAGTTTGCCTAAGAAATAGAAGATCTCTAGAAGTGTTAAACTAGAAAATGGGTTTGTATGATACTTTGATCCATGCATGTTCTGATTCGCTTTGTGAAAATAAACATCTAGTGTCAAATTCATCACTCGGGACTATAATGAAACTTCAGAGATGTGGGTCAATGCACCATTCTGCACAGAGATCTCCATGCTTCTGGTAAATTTCACAACCAAACTGCGGCTCATAAGCTGTTCATCACAACCATAAATGTAAAGTGTCAGTTCTGAAAATGCCTTGAGAATTGAAAGTGGGGTGAATACAGTGTTTAAATCACCACGTGGCTTGCTTCGGTTGGAAAGGCCTGTTTTGACAGTAACTTGGAGAACAGTTTGATAAATTAGATTGAGTCGTCCCAACAGTGCAGCATGATCCATCAGTTATAGTTAAGAGATTCCGCAAGTTCATTGCCAAATTGTGACATTCTGGACATTGCTTCACTCTTTGCATTAATGAAATTTATGGGGAAAATTTTACCTCGTTAAGCAAGATAATGCATCATGATGTGCTGTGTGCAATATCCAGTTGTGGTCTGAGACAAATAGCGTTCAGTATCTTCCAAATCCAGCCTAGATCCCAGGACTGAATCAATTTGAGCCACTCTGGGATACTTGAAACGCTGCTCAAACGTAGAAGAAATTGGCTCGGAAAACTCACACAGCGCTTTGTAATAAGAATGACGATCTTTTCTAATAGCAGTTGTTGGCACATGTCAATAATAAAAACCAGTATAGGGCCAGTAAAGGAATAACTCAAAGCGAATCAACATCAGGTTTGAATGTAATGGTCATTTGTTTTTACAATATATCATTGGATCTGAGAGGATGATAATATTTTGTCTTCAAAAAATCCTCATCAATTTGTAAGAATCGACATTCAAACATATTCTTATCATTATCGGACCTGATAAAACAATTTTCCGTTTCAGTAGCCCCCCAGTGGCACAGCGGTATGTCTGCGGACTTACAACGCTAGAAACCGGGTTTCGATACCCGTGGTAGGCAGAGCACAGATAGCTCATTGTGTAGCTTTGTGCATAATTTTAATTCTAACCGGCTCTCAATGAACAATTTTTCAACTTTATAATTATCAAATATGTTACAATAACTACATAACATAACTTTATCCTAGTTATTCAGTTTATGAAATCAGATACAGACGATACAAAGGTAAAAAGTTATTTTAAACATTTGAAATCTGTAAAGCAAGTTGATGACCTTAAAGGTCTTAATCTTTCCAATCATGCTGCTCATTAAGTCTCTGAGACATTCCTGTAGCTACCTGCCATGTAATTCAAACCTTAGCACCTATATACACGAACACGAGGAATTGTTACTAGTCCATTAAAACATATTGTTACGTCTCCGTTTGTTAATTGATTTTCCGTAACTTCGTTCCGA